>NC_086317.1:367233645-367436145 GCF_036172605.1 Pelobates fuscus
CTGGCCATTCAATCTATGCTGTATTTGTTTGGTAGACTTTCTTTTTTGTTTCTTGTTTTGGTATTTTTTTTTAAAGGAGTTTACAATATATAGAAAGAAAAAAATACCATTAAGCATCTCAGAGGCATGGTTACAACCCATAAATCATAAACTGGTAGCAAATCATCATGATTATAAAACATTGTGGAGCAAAGTTCTGTGAATCTATCAATACAGTGAGCATGTACATATCAGAGGTATTTTTTTGAAGGGATATTTGAAAGAAAAAAAAAACTAAACATTGAACATAAGCAAAAATATTCACAAATAAATATAATGTTAACAGGTCCAGTGAGAGATTGTGTCCTAATGGTAGCTGACCTAAAGAAAAACAGGGTGGATGAGATAAGAATAATATAAAATGATATAATGCTATGTGATCAAAAATGGTAGTAAATATTAACTCTTGCCTATAACAACATAATGTCTAATTAGGAAAAGGTGGGTAAAACTTTGAAAGACTTTGTTACAGACTGAATATTTCTAAAACGTGAGTGTTGACCATAGAAATAGCCAACTGACCAAGTGGTGATGAAAGTTGGTTACTCATGACTGGAGAACATATTTCATTATTTACATGAGGGTGAAAATACACAAAAAACTTAATGGCATTTATACATATTATTATGCTCAACTTCTCAATAGTACTAAACTGGAACTTTCTCATAGAAATATTTTTGCTAATAAGGTTGGGTTGGATAAGTACATTGATAATTAAAATATTGCTATATGTTCTTCATATATTGGGCAGTGCCAGGACACCCTCCCTCATTTATTCATTCTATCCAACAATTTTTATACATGGATTCACAAATACCATAAGTGGCTAGTAAAACACTTTTCTAGTGGTAGGCTGGGTGTCCTAGATATTAGTAAATATTGTAATTGCACATTGTGGAGTGCACAACACAGTATTGTGTTTATGGAAACATATTACTCTACTCAAACAGGTTATATGTAAATGCTGAAGAGACTCAGGAAAAGTAAGAAAATATTTTTTTTACTACAACAGATTATGCCATTTCTATAAAGAATCTACTTAAATTATATACTCTTGATTTTTGTTTAACCTCCTTCACCCCAAATGTACATTTAATTGATTGTATTGCTTAGGTTTCACCTGAATTTCTGACTTTTTAAAACAGATATCAAGCTTATTGCATATCCTTCTCTGGCAGTTATATATGGCTTACCTTCGAAAGATATATTGTACTGTACCTGCAAATACTAGAACCCCCTCCATAGATATCACATATAAACAAATTAATGCTTAATCACATGGTTCGTGGAACCAGAAGTGACATCACACAAGTCAAATACATATACTGTTCAACTTTATAAAACCAAATTAACTGGAATGCCGTTATATAATGGGTCTAAATATGGAGTATGATATCTCTACTTTGGTCTAAGGATACTGCTTCTGTCAGGATCCAAACCTTAATTTCGGAACTTTATTCATTTCATTCAAGTTTGCACCTGCAGTAACTATGTTTTTGCCACTAGTGGCCTCCCTAACCACTAGCTCTGAACTTTCCTTGACTCCTCCTCACCTGCATAGGGCTAATTACAGATCCTACAAAAGGCTACACACTGCTCAATACAAGGCCTTTAGATTGAAGTCGATGGTCAACCTGAAAAGACTTCTGTCCCTGGCTCTCGTGAACTTACCATCCTGTTGAATACTAACCTTGTCTACTCAACCAAGCTTCTTAATTCCAAGGTGAACTATACAACCAACTTTTTTTTGCTACCAAGCTTCATATCAACCTGAATTATGCTATCAACCTGCTTTATAATACCAACCTGCTTGATATCATACCCAGGAAATACTTGAAAACAAGAGAAAACTATTTATCCATCCTGGTAAAATATTTTATGAATAAATAAATATCAACCTGAACTACGCTATCAACCTGCTTTATGATACCAACTTTCTTTATTCTAACCTGTACTACGCACATCCAACCTGGATTTTACCAACCTGACCTACGATAATAACTCATATTGCAAAGATTATACCTGCTTTATCAGTACTCCTTCCAACATTGTGCTGATTCACTAAACTTCTATTTTATTTGTAACTCTGATATCTTTCAGTTCTGATTTGATTTTCTCTCTCTCTCTCTCTCTCTCTCTCTCTCTCTCTCTCTCTCTCTCTCTCTCTCTCTATATATATATATATATATATATATATAATCTCCTATACTTTCTCCTATAGGTGTTTGCTATTATCTAATTATGTCTTGGTAACAACCTGTCTTGGGCATATTGCCTAAGCATCTATTCTTTCACCTTCTACCTACTTGCCTATAATTCCGCTTATAGGTAGTGATGTCGCCAATATAACCGTCGCACTTTGAAAAAAAAAAAAAAAACGAGCGCAAAAAAAAAATCCTTCTTCTGCTTGAAATCCACCCAATCAGAGTGCTCTGTGTCATTTTACCCAGCGTGGGAAAGTTCTTTGGAATTTTCCCACGCTGTGTAAAATGACACAGAGCATTCTGATTGGCTTAAACCAACCAATCAGAGTGTTCTAAGCCTAATTGCAGGGCGTGGCAAGGCTTTATAAGCCTTGACCCGCCCTGCGGGCTCAGTGCGCGGCGTGCCCTCGAAGGGTGAAGAAGGATTAATTTTTTGTGCGCTCGTTTTTTTTTTTTTTTTTTCAAAGTGCGACGGTTATATTGGCTTTTTATTTGGCCTTTTTGGGGGCTGAAGAAAGAAGATTTTAGAAAATAGAAGACATCTAATGGTAAGTTTATTTTTATTTATTTACAGGTTTTTAGCTTTATTGACTCCCCCCTCATTATTTTTAGGGTGAGGGGGGTAGGTAAGGGGACCATTTTTTTAGGTCCCCCCTAGTGGTATTTAGGGCCCCCACCCGCCGCTCATGGGTGGGGGCCAGGGGGAGGACATTAGGTCCCCCCTTATTGGTATTTAGGGCCCCCACCCACCGCTCAGGGGTGGGGGCCGGGGGGAGGACATTAGGTCCCCCCTATTGGTATTTAGGGCCCCCACCCACCGCTCAGGGGTGGGGCCCAGGCCAGGGGGAGGACATTAGGTCCCCCCCAATTTGTGTTTAGGGCCCCCACCCACCGCTCAGGGGTGGGGGCCAGGGGGGAGGACATAAGGTCCCCCCCAATTGGTGTTTAGGGCCCCCACCCACTGCTCAGGGGTGGGGGCCAGGGGGGAGGACATTAGGTCCTTATTCTTGTTTAGGGGGCCCATCACTATTGTGGCCAGAAAGAGACCCTGTGGGTTTTAAAATTCGCCTGCCTATTGAAGTCTATGGCGGTTCGCCGGGTTCGCCCGTTCGCGAACATTTGCGGAAGTTCGCGTTCGCCGTTCACGAACGGCAAATTTCATGTTCGCACATCACTACTTATAGGTTCTCCTTCAACCTTACCTATAATTCCGCTTATAGGTTCTCCTTCAACCTTACCTATAATTCTGTGTATAGGTCTTCCTGCTACCATTTGCCTAACTCTCTTTTATGTTCTTTCTTCTTTAATTACCTCTTTCTTTGGCTTGCTAAGTATACCAATTATGTGTAAATGTCTAAAGTCTCCAATAAACTATCAAACATTAACCCTGGCATAAGTCTCTTACCTGACTTGCTCAAGACCATGACCGCTTCCTTTTGTTTTTATAATTTCTTATTTACTTTTTTTTTTTGTTTTTAATGCTTTGTCTGTTTTTTTGTTTTTTTTTCTAGGTGTGGATTATACTTGAATATGCCTCCCTGTAATTTGTGTCCATGTAAAAAAAAAAAAGAAAGTCCCCTTTCTTTTTATCTCTACACATATACTGCTTAATAACTAACATTTTATGCAAAGTTTGCCTTTCAATTTAGCTAGCACTGTCACTTGAAAATTTTATTATTCTCTTTTTTTAAATTATTTTATAGTCTACACATTGCTACAATGTATAGACTATGCAATATAATTATTTTGCACCTTATTTTTTTATTTTTATTCATGTTTTATTGAAGGTTTTACATTCATATCCATTGCTGAGTCATGCCATGGTTACAGATACATTGCGGTTCACGGTTATAATTGAACAAGATATTATTTGAAATGCTTATACATACATCCGAGGTTGTTATCTCGATATCATACAATTGGATACATTGATAAGTGAACAATACAGTAAGATTGAAACAAGTAACAAGGTCAACACAATTAACATTTAACCATTTAATTATTTGGTCATTTAGTTTTGAGGCAGGGCCACCCAGGGGAAATCCCAACGGTTGTATTAGGTTCCTGCCCTGTGAGGTCTGAGCGTTTCCTCCGTCATTCAGTAGTCGGGAAATGGTCCTATGTAACCCAAGTGAGAAGGGAGATATGTCTTCACCTGTGAGCACTCATGTGGCTTGAAGCCATCTCTCGATTAGTTTGTTTTGGCTCAATCATGGTCGGGGGGACTAAGGGAGGTGGCACACCGGGTGCAACTGTTAACTAGAGGTATTAATACTGTTTTCTTTAGAACTCATCAAGGACCGCCATGGAGCCCATGTTACCTGGATTTTTTTGGTTTTGGTCCGGGAATCAAATGACATGTGTTCGTATACATAAAATTGTTGTAGCTTATCTTTAAGTTGGGTGAGAGATGGGCACACCAGGGATTTCCAGTGTGTTGCAATCAAATTGCGGGCTGCGAGCATGGTAAGGGCTATCACTTGGTGGTAGGGATGGTGGGCATCTCTGTCAAACAGCAGTAGAAGACAGGTAGAGACAGTCATTTTGCACCTTATTTTTAGGTACAAGTCTATATGCACTTTATTTACAATATAGTATCAATGTTCACTGTCATATTACATTTGAATATGTTTTATTGTTTTCCATGTGCATTTTTTTTGTATTTTTTTGGTTCTCTCTCTATTAACAAGAGTACTTCTTATTCTTTAGAATTAGTAGATGTAATTTCTGGTTCAGCAGATCATGTGATCAAGTATTATAGCAGTTTCACTATGGGATGAATAAAATGTAAGTTTATGAAATTAAACAGTATGTGTATATGACCTGTGTGATGTCACTGTGGCTCAGTTGTAAATTGTTCCATTATATTTTGGGCTATTTATATGTGATGTTAATATAAGGACTCTTGTGTGTCGAAACATTGCCTTTCATTTCCAATAAGGTTTGCATTGGATTTTATTTTTGTGCCTGGACCTTTCTTTATTTTCTTTTTTTTAATTTTTTTTTTACCCTGTCTGGTTGCTGCTTATAATTCTGTCCTCAAAATGTTAACATTAATATGAATCGAAAGCCAAAACAATATTAATCACAACTGTATCAGTTCTTTTAAATAATTCTATGAAACATGAATGTTCTCTCCAGCTATTTTATAGAGCATTAGAGTAAAATTAACTTGTGGCAGTTAACTAACTGATGGCTAAAAACTGAACATAAATTTAGCTACGTATACTATAATATGTTTAATACAAAATCTAAAAACATGGGATATAATACAGAGTATCTTAAATTGTTTACACTGCATTTAGAATCTGGACTTAATTATTTTTATATTCCATAATGACCATCCCAATACAGTAATTGTATCTCTTAATGGCATAGATCAATATTTATCATAAACTAGATTAGTCTTTATGCTACAGATAATTTTACTCATTTCAATAAAACTTGGTTTAGTATGATTGCTCTTTAATAACCAAATCAATAACCTACTCTGCCATAGATCATAGTTTGGGTTTGGATTTTATTTCTGATTTTCTAGACATAAATTTTATGGAAGCAATTAAGTATCAGAATATGAATGTCCAATAATCCTTTTAGTGTTTCTCTTCAATAAACACATCTCTGGATTTAGTTTAGATAAAGAATATTGCTAAAAAAAATATATATATAGTTGTGACAGATGTGGTAAAGAGTATGATGGTGAAATATTTCTTTTAAACAGCTGAATGTAATTATGTATGGCTTTCTGTAAAATATTATCGAACGCAACAATATGATGCAAAGAAATGGCACAATCACTCTTACTAGAACTTATGAGAGATGAAAACATAA
Organism: Pelobates fuscus; assembly: GCF_036172605.1. Lineage (NCBI taxonomy): Eukaryota > Metazoa > Chordata > Amphibia > Anura > Pelobatidae > Pelobates > Pelobates fuscus. The sequence goes on from NC_086317.1 coordinate 367,239,720, forward strand.
GTAGTTGATGTGAGAAGGACCAGTGGCGGATCCAGAGCCTGATCTCGGGAGGGGCACTTGTAGATTATTTAAAGAAATAGTCCAGACACAATAACCACTACAGCTCAGCGTAGCGGTTATGGTGTCAATAGTGCCGGGACCCCCTCCCAGAGTAAGTAGTCAAACCGTTTAATAACAGTTTAACAACTTACCTGAGGTCTGCTGGGAAATGGGGCTGTAGTAGGGCATAGGAGCAGTGGTGTGTGTGAGTGGTGCAATGTGTAAGGGGTGCAGTGTGTGTGTGTGAGGGGGACAGTGTGTGTGTGTGTGTGTGAAGTTTGCAGTGTGTGAGTGAGGGCGGCAGTATATGTCAGGGGTGCAGTGTGTGTGTAAGGGGGGCAGTGTATGTGTGGGTCAGTATTTGTGTGTGATATTTGCAGTGAGTGTGGGGCAATGTGTGTGTATGTTGGGGCAGTGTATGGGGGGTAGTGTGTGCATCGGGGTTTGTGTATGGGGTAGTGTTTGTGTATGTGGGGCAGTGTGTGTAACTGTGGGGGGCAGTGTGTGTATATGTGGGGGCAGTGTGTGTATATATGTGGGGGGCAGTGTGTGTGTATGGGGGCAGTGTGTGTGTGTATGGGGGGCAGTGTGTGTGTATGGGGGCAGTGTGTGTGTATGGGGGCAGTGTGTGTGTGTATGGGGGCAGTGTGTGTGTGTGTATGGGGGCAGTGTGTGTGTGTTTATGGGGGGCAGTGTGTGTGTGCATCAGGGCGGTGTCTGTGTGTGTGTATGGGGGGCAGTGTTTTTGTATGGGGCAGTGTATGTGTGTATGGGGGGCAGTGTGTGTGTGTATGGGGGCAGTGTGTGTGTATGGGGGCAGTGTGTGTATGGTGGCAGTGTGTGTATGCGTGTATCGGAGCAGTGTCTGTGTGTGTGTATGGGGGCAGTGTGTGTGGATGGGGCAGTGTGTGTGTGTGTGTGTGTATGGGGCAGTGTGTGTGTATGTGGGGCAGTGTGTGTGGATGAGGGGCAGTGGGTGTGTGTGTATGGGGGTCAGTGTGTGTGTGTGTGTGTGGGGCAGTGTGTGCGGATGGGGTGCAGTGTGTGTGTGGATGGGGCAGTGTGTGTGGATGGGGGCAGTGTGTGTGTGTATGTGGGGCAGTGTGTGTGTGTGTGTAGGGGGGCAGTGTGTGTGTATGGGGGGCAGTGTGTGTGTGTATTGGGGCAGTGTCTGTGTGTGTGTATGGGGGTGTAGTGTGTGTGGATGGGGGGCAATGTGTGTGTGTGTGTGTATGGGGGCAGTGTGTGTGTATATGGGGCAGTGTGTGTGGATGGGGCAATGTGTGTGTGTGTATGGGGGGCAGTGTGTGTGTGGGGGGGCAGTGTGTGTGGATGGGGCACAGTGTGTGTGTGTATGGGGGCAGTGTGTGTGGATGGGGGCAGTGTGTGTGTATGTGGGGCAGTGTGTGTGTGTGTATGGGGGCAGTGTGTGTGTGTGTGGGGGGTGGGGAGCAATGTGTGTGTGATTATAAAAAGCCCCCCACCCTTTTTATCACACACATTGCCCCCCACCTCCACACACACATCCACTGCCCCATACATGTTAATTAAATGTTTTTTAAAAAAACAACACATATTATATTACAAATATAAAAAGCCCCCCCCACCCTTCTTTTTACTTTTTTTATTTAATTAAAATCAATATATTTATGTCCCCCCCTTCTTACCTTTACTGGGAGGAGGGGGGGCATATTTTGTTCCCTGGTGGTCCGGTGGGGATTCCCTGGTGGTCCCAGTGGTGGAGAGTTGAACTCTAGCCCGTGCTCCAGGGCTATAGTTAACTCTCGCGAGATTTGGAGCGTTGCCGTGGTAACCGTGGCAACGCTCCGTGCTTGCGAGAGGAGGACCCGGAGGAGCTGCAGGTAAGAGCTCCCGGGTCCTCTCTCTCTCTCTCCCTCCCCTGCCGGCTGCCAGCACAGTGCCTGCAAACCGGGGAGGGAGATCACTGATCTCCCTCCCCGGTCCGCAGGCACATTACAGGGCTGGTACTTGGACACTGCCAGCCCTGCATTAGCTGGCAGGGGGGGACCTCGGGGGGGGGGGGCAATTGCCCCGTTGCCCCCCCACCCCCCTGGATCCGCCACTGAGAAGGACAGACATGCTTAGTGTCTTTGAGAATACAGAATGGAATGTAAGCGCAATAGTAGATATATATCTAAATCAGTGGTTTTCAACCAATGTGTCATGGCAAATTTGGTAAGTTTGTCATAAATTTTCTCTATTCCTGGCTAATCATGGCAGCATCACATATGGGTAATACCCAAGCTTACAGAAATGAAGGGTGGGAATAAATAAACAGAGAAAAATACACTAAACAGACTCTTATGCTGCAAAGAAAGTTAATATCAATGGGATAAAGAAACTGTAGACAGAACACTCTTCCCCAAGGAGGTGGAAGGAGAGGCCACGTCCAGTTTGTAATATTTTATGAACGTCATCAAGGAAGACCAGGTGGCTGCCCTGTACATATTACCATATGGAACCTCTGCCCAATTAGTGCATGAAGTCGACAATGCTCTGGTAGAACGTGTTCTTATCTTCATTGGAGGAGACTGATCTTTAGAGATATACACTTTCCTGATTATTAGCAAAATCCAACGTTTCAATGTAGATAAAGAGGCCACCTCACCTCTTCTGGCTCCTGAAGGTAGAATGAAGAGCTGGTCAGTCTTTCTGTATGACTTAGAACAAAAAAAGGTTTTGGTCTCAGACACACCCTGTCCTGATAGATCTGTAGGCATGAAGACATGGTAGAAAAGGCCTTAATCTCCGAAATTCTTCTTGCAGAAGTAAAAGCCACCAAAAACAAAGTTTTGTAAGTAAGAGGGTAGTATCCAAATTTTCAATGGGAATGAACAGATCGTCAGGTAATTGAGAACCAAGGGAAGGTCCCAAGGAGCGGTACCGGATCTGGAAGGAGGTCTCCACATGAACGCTGCCTTGAAGAATCTGGAGATCAAAGGATCCAAAACCCATGAGATGTTGCATAATGCTGCAAGAGCAGAGGATTGAACTCTAAGAGTGCTGAGGCTAAGGACTTTGTCTAGGCCTTCTTGGAGGAAATCCAAGATCTGATCATTGCGAGGATGTAAGAAGTTAACGTTCTTGGCTGAAGCCCATTCTCTAAATATATCCCAGATCCCATGGTAGCACGAGGAAGTAGAAACCCTCCTAGACTGCAAAAAGGTATTGACCACTGCTTCCGAAAGACCTAATTGTCGAAGTCTTTCCTTTACAAACCCCATACCCCCAACTTGAGGCGTTACAAATGAGGATGGGAGATTGGGTCCGGAGTCAGCATATCCTTCATTATCGGAAGAGGCAAAGGACGCTCTTGACTCATCATGGTTAAGAGAGGAAACTATGGCCTTCAAGGCCAGATTGGAATTCTGGCAATTACCTTTTTGCCTTCTGACCAAACCTTCCGCAGGAATCTGGGTATCATAGGTAGGTGAGGGAACGCATACCCCAGATCGAATGACCAAGGAAGAGAGAGAGCATCCTGGCCCATTGCTCGATTGACTGGATGGAGAGAGAAGTAATTCTCCACCTGACAATTCTGGTAAGTCGCCATCATGTTGATCCGGGGTATGCCCCAAAGATGGGCAATCCATGAGAAGACTGCCATGTGAAGTCTCCATTCTCCTGGAAGAATTTCTGTTCTGCTGAGGAAGTCCGCAGTAATGTTCTCTGAACCCAGAAGATAGATTGCCTTCAGACCTTGGAGACTGTTCATAGCCACCTTCAACAAGGGAGCTAGTTCCTTCAAGAGCAATCTGCTTCTTGTGCCTCCTTGGTTGTTCACATACAAGGCCAGCGCTCGGTTGTCCGTTATGAATAGGACCCAAGATTTCTCGATCATCGGAAGGAATACCGGGATGACTTTGGACATGCTCTTAGTTCTCTAGATTTGAGTGTAGGCGACTCTCTTCTCTAGTCCACTTCCCTTGTTTCCATGTGGAATTGAAGTGGGCACCCCATCCAAAGGAACTTGCATTTGTTGTAATAACGTTCCAAGGAGGTTCCTCCAACGGGAAGCCTTTCGCCAAATTATTCTTGCCCTTCCACCAGTTTAACCCTTTTCTTACCGGCAGGGGCAGAGTTATCCTTTGCTCCCAATCCGTTTACACTCTGTCAAATTGAAGGAGGAAGCAATTCTGGACAGGGCAAAACTTCCAGTGGGCCCATTTTACCAGCCCAATCATTGACGTCAAAGAACCTAGGAGACTCATAACTTCTCTCGCTGAGGCAGTCTCGAAACCTTGTAGTATTTTATTTTTTGTCTCTGATCTTTATGGCTCTCTCTGGAGATAGGAACACATGGGCTGAGATATCACTGCTCTTTCGATACCTGTCACCCTTATGAAGGCTATCAAAGTGACAAGAACTTTGAGAATATTCTTGGTGCCAAGCTGAGGCCCCAATGGAAGTCCCCGGAATTGAAAGTGCTTTCCCAGAGCCCAGAATCTGAGAAAATTTTACATGATCGCAATTTATAGGGATTGGTAGTAGGCATCCTTCAAGACTATAGAGGTCATCCAATCTCCTCTTTTGACACTTTTTAAGATGGTCTGTAAGGATTCCATTTTGAACGTTCTTACATCGAGCATGGAGTTCACTCCTTTTAAGTTCAGGATGAGACCCCACTTTCCTTAGGGTGTTGGAGCCAATTGCGAACTTATTTTTCAAGGTGGATTTCCTTTCTGGCTTGGTCCATTCTTGAAGGATCGTGTCCCTGATCGAAGAATGTACTAGGAAAGTTGGTCTATTAGGCTTTAGGTCCTCAAAGAATCTGTCAGCCTCTCATAACTCAAACTCTCTTCCATGAGACTAAGAGTGTCCCTGATAAGGGAAATTAGTCTATCAATAGACTTATAGTCAAGAGACCTGGAAGTATATTCAACTTCCTACTCACCATCATCTGAGAGCTCCCACACATCAGGGTCTACGTCAGAGCTGGAAGACTGAGGTTCCGCTCTGCGTCTCTTACTCGGACCACCTTTCACCATGGTAAACTTAAAGCCCTCAGCAATAGCTTGGGAAATCCAGTTTAAGGTCGTCTTGTGGGGAACTCCTATTGGGAGCATCCGCTATTTCCAATAAGCATTCTCTGCAGGAATCCCCCTTCCCTGGGGTGCAGGAGACGAATAGTAATGCATTCATTGGTTTTTTCCCCTTGATTTTCTTGCGGGAGAATCCAAATGTTTGCTGGGGCTGAAACGAAGCCATATATAAACATATATTACATGCCCAATCTGGCACTCTTTTTAAAACTTCCCCATGAAAAAATATTGGCTCACCTATGTTTTCTAGAGAGGAATCTTGCAGAGGCAGAAGGGGAATCCATACTAAAAAAGGGATATCAAAGAAAATGTAAAACCACATACCAGGCAAACTGACAAGTAAATGTCAAAAAATATAAAATCACAAGGAGAAAAAGGAAGCTTACCTTCTGATAACAGAGACCCACTCCAAGCAGCCAACAGCAATGCACAGACCAAGAGATGAGAATCAGAGCGCTCAGAATCGCTAACAGCTGATGCAGCATTCAGACAGAAACTCAGAACCCACACGATGAAATAGTGTCGGGGAAAGCCGGCAGTTCCGCGCATTCGCGGACCACTAGAACGCATGCTATGCCTTCCAAATGCTCGTGCCATAACCGCACGACCCTCACATCACTACCGGTCCCGCCGCGACGTCACTTCCGCCCTCTGGAATGCACTATTGCATTTCAGCGATCAAAAATGGAACGAGTAGCTGCAGAGAGCCCCAGGAAACAAGACAGGTAAAACAAGGAGGCAAAAGGAAAGTCCCTGCAATGGGTCCCCCCACCAGGAGGACCCCACACAAGTATGGATCCCAATAAAACTGCGACAAAGGGAGGGGGGATTTCAGGCCCCAATTTATAGGGGCAATGCCAAAGAAAAGGGGAATTTTTAAGGAGGTCCAACCCCATAAATACCTTAATGTAGCTGTGTCTCCCTCAGAACACGAAACATAAATCACACGCAGCAGTTCAGTACTGACACTGAACCTGACCCAGTTAGTCCTGCTCATGTAGGCTGTTTACTGGGTCCTTCAAATGAAGAGAGGCTGAACTTCATTTGGAACGGACCCACAACAAATGCAGGAAGGTGGCCAAAAAAGAAAAAAGTGTTTAGTCCTGTAGAACCAGCTAAGGACAGGAAAAAAGACTGTGGTGTAAGGGGAGGAGGGACTCTTTATACCTATCAGTCTAATTAATTAATTCCTGTCCTGTGACTGCTAAGGGAGGAGCTACCCATATGTGATGCTGCCATGAGAAATAGCCAGGAATATCCAATGTTAACATGTTTGCTTTTTTTTGGAACGTTATTGGGCTATAAGTACAAGTAGCACTTTGCTATTTCCAAACGATTTTCTTTCAAAATTAACGCAAGGTACATTGTAACACTGATATCTGTCAGAAATACCTGAATAACCCTTCACATGTATATATTTTTGACTTTTTTCATGCAACCATTTTACCACCAATCTATGCCAAATTTTAAAAAATAAAATATTTGATGATTGGTTTGACACACATAGCAGTTTAAGAATGCATGTATTGAGAACTTAAAGGGTTACTGCCAATGAACACCCCAATATGTGTTCAGCAACATCTCCTGAGTACAGTGATACCACCTATGTATAGGTGTGTTGGGTTCTCTTGGGGCTAAAATACCTTATTTGGAGGGTGCATATTCTAGTTTTCCAACTTGGAATTTTCTCAGCTGGTCATCATGCACCCATGTCCTATTTGGGATACTTTTGAAGCCAGCCAATGTAATTTACCTCCATATAACCATACATTTTTTTAAAGTAGACACCCTATGGTATTTCAAATGGTGGTATTTTAACACTTTCTATGCTTTTCTACCACCAGTCTTTGTCAAACTTTTGGGTAGTCATTTTTTGTTATTTTTCTCACATTGTACTTTAGGCATGGATTCTCAGTTCCTCTTATGTGTTACTGACAAAACACCGCAATATGTATTCAGCAACATCTCCTGAGTACAACAATTCCACCAATGTACAGGTTTTATGGTTTTTTTGTAAACTTTAAGGGGTCAAAGCAGCCCAGAAATGAAAATTAACCCCATCATACTATACCATTTGTTAACATAGACAACTCATGGTATTCAAAATGGGGTATGTCCAGTCTTTTTCAGTAGCCACTTTGCCACAAACGCTTGCCAAAGTTAGAGTTTATATTTGCTTTTTGCATTTTCTTTTTTACTCAAAAATTGCACTTACTTCCTATATGTATAATATATTATAATTATTTTATAATATGTTATGTATATATGATTTTATTATAAGTGTATTTTGAGATATATATGTATAAAATATTTTAAAATGCTTTAATTATTTTATAATATATTCATATATAATAAAAGTATAATATATAATATGTTTTTTTTTTTACTTTTTAGCAGCCTGGGGGACTGCCTGACAGCTCAGACAGTCCCCCTGCTGGCAGCACCAAAGACTCCTATTGTGGCGCTGTGATCATGGTGACCACATGGTCCTGGAGGGCTGGGGTGGCTGGAGTTGCTGCAAGGGGTCTTCGGTAATCCCCCATCCCCCGACCATGATCGCCGGTCCAGGTAAGTCCAGGGTTCCTTTTTGCCTTAACGACCATTTTTTTGTCAGACATACCTAGTATGTCCACGGTCGTTAAGGGGATATAAGTATTTATAACATCATTCAAAATGTATTTTGATTTAAATATATATGTATATTAATATCAAAATACAGTTAGAACAAATGTAAACAACTTTATAATTTTTTTTTTAAATTCCTTCATTTTTTCAATATATATGCTATTCAAACTGTATTTTCATACATTAGATTAATATTAAAATACACTTTGAATAATTTATGTATGTGTATATAAAAGTACTTAGATATTACATATATATATATATATATATATATATATATATATATATATAAAAGATCTCTGTACTTTTATTTACTTTTTTAAACTTTGAAAACTTTTCTACAGGCACTAGTGGGACTGCCTGAGAGCTCAGGCAGGCCCCCTGCAGGCATTGCACAAGCCGGCTATTCTGGCCATGTGATCGCGAGGACACCGCAATCACATGGAGGGCCAGATCAGGCAGTTGGGTTCTGCCTGAGATCCCAGGTAGACCCCAGATTCGCGATCACTTGTTCGGGATCGCCAGTGATCAGGTAAGTCCTGATCTACTAAATGACGAGACAGGTATGTCCGTGGTCGTTACCGACCGTTTTTTGGAGGACGTACCTGGTATATCATCGATTGGGAAGGGGTTAAATCTTAAAAGTCATTTTGGCTGGAAATATATATCTATAACTAAACCCACATTGTTTTTGCCTAGGTTAAAACTATTACCATATATACTCATGTATAAGCCGAGTTTTTCAGCACATTTTTTGTGCTGAAAAACCCCAACTCGGCTTATACTCGAGTCAATAGTCTGTATTATGGCAATTTGCATTGCCATAATACAGACTGGGGCTGAGGGGGCTGGCAGAGCTGTAACTTACCTCTCCTGCAGCTCCTGTCAGCTCTCTCCTCCTCCGCGCCGTCCGTTCAGCACCTCGGTCAGCTCCCAGTGTAAGTCTCGCGAGAGCCGCGGCTCTCACGAGACTTACACTGGGAGCTTACAGAGGTGCTGACCGGACCGGCGCGGAGGAGGAGAGAGCTGACAGGAGCTGCAGGAGAGGTAAGTTACAGTTCTGACAGCCCCCACAGCCCCCCCACTGAACTGCCAATGCCACTGGACCACCAGGGAGTAAGAGCCCCCCTCCCTGGCCAGCTAGCAAGCAGGGAGGGGGGACGAAAAAACAAATAATAAAAAAATAATAATATTAAAAAATAAAATAATAATATTAAAAAATAAAATAATAATTAATACAATTATTAATAATATAACAATCAAAATGCCCACCCCCACCAACACATACACAAACACACACTGCATCACACACACTGCATCACACACACTCACACTTCATTCATATACACACACTGCACTCACACACTGCATTCATACACACACTGCACTCATACACACACTGCACTCATACACACACTGCACTCATACACACACACTGCACTCATACACACACACTGCACTCACACACTGCATTCATACACACTGCACTCACACACACACTGTACTCATACACACACACTGCACTCATACACACTGCACTCATACACACACACTGCACTCATACACACTGCACTCATACACACACACACTGCACTCACACACACTGCACTCATACACACACACTGCACTCACACTGCACTCATACACACACACTGCACTCACACTGCACTCATACACACACACACTGCACTCATACACACACACACTGCACTCATACATACACACACTGCACTCATACATACACGCACTGCACTCATACATACACGCACTGCACTCATACACACTGCACTCATACACACACTGCACTCATACACACACACTGCATTCATACACACACTGCACTCACACACTGCATTCATACACACACTGCACTCATACACACACTGCACTCATACACACACACTGCACTCATACACACACTGCACTCATACACACACTGCACTCATACACACACTGCACTCATACACACACACACTGCACTCACACACACTGCACTCATACACACACACTGCACTCACACTGCACTCATACACACACTCATACACACACTGCACTCATACACACACACACTGCACTCATACACACACACACTGCACTCATACATACACGCACTGCACTCATACATACACACACTGCACTCATACATACACGCACTGCACTCATACACACACACTGCACTCATACACACACACACTGCACTCATACACACACTGCACTCATACACACACTGCACTCATACACACACTGCACTCATACACACACACACTGCACTCATACACACACACTGCACTCATACACACACACACACACACACTGCACTCATACATACACGCACTGCACTCATACACACTGCACTCATACGCACACACTGCATTCATTATATACACACACTGTAAATAAATATTCAATTAATATAATTTTTTTAGGATCTAATTTTATTTAGAAATTTAACAGTAGCTGCTGCATTTCCCACCCTAGTCTTATACTCGAGTCAATAAGTTTTCCCAGTTTTTTGGGGTAAAATTAGGGGCCTCGGCTTATATTCGGGTCGGCTTATACTCGAGTATATACGGTACATTCTGTGAACTTTGAAATTACCATTTAATGAATGAGTAAGTGTGCTGGATTTTTCTGATGAAGGTAAAAAGTAAACATAAAGTAAAAATGCTTTGGACATTTTTCTCTCATTAAAGTGTGCCTTGGTCCAAAAAAAAGGTTGGTAATCACTGATCTGAGGATTAATATTACATATAGCACAGTACACTGGGAATAGTCCCATAAAGATTTGACAAGAAAATAGATATTTAATTTTAAAAATTCCTACTAAAAGGCCAATGGAGAAAGAGAAAATAAAAAAAAGTCAACCGAAATACATAGGAAAACATGAACTGTATTATAATATTGTTACAGAGATCCCCTCTGGCTGCTACAATACAGCAACTTTTGTTCCTATGATGACACTTTTATACGAACAGCCCTTATAATCCATTTGTATGTACGACTGGCCGACCAACTGGTCCTTAGCGTGTGCCGCTAGTTAACCCTGTTCACCTTTAAAACACTGAATGAACCGACAAACGGCCGACCACCCTACCTGAGGAGTGTGTTGTGGTTAACCGCAGTCTAATTAACTGGCATCCTGGTGGTCACCGTTTGTATATAAAGGGTCGAACAGAGTGCCGAACAAAGAACTGAAAGAACTACCGAACGACGACCACCCAGACCCGGGCGCGTGCCCCCAATTAACCACCTTGAAGCTGCAGTTTCTGTGGTTAACCACAACATAATCACTTTTCACTAAGGGAGTCATTTGTATGCCAAACACAAGGTGGTGGCCATCTTTTGTCATTGAACACTTCTTGGGACTCGATTGCCAAACCCCTGGAACTATTATCGGACACTAATTTGTACGAATCCCGCTGGGGTACCGGTTGTCCCATCCGTTCGGGCAAAAATACATGAATGCCATACAGACAGACTTTATTCCAGTAGCTTTCGTATACCATTCATGAGATCTGAGTGCAATTTGTATATTTTGTACGCTCAGATCCACGCTGTCTGGAGATGGGTCGGATGGAATATTTTAGTAAAATAATGTAAAAGTTATATATTTTTAGGCTGTTTTCATGTGTTGAATAAAACGTGGACATTTCATGTCCCTGAAAATAATTGAGTTACTGTAACCGTTGAGACCAATTATCTCCAGGGTAGGGAGGAGTATTCAAGAAAATGCACTTTGTCCCTATTGGTTGTAATATTGCATTGTCCTGTATTCCATCAGGTCCAGGGGGGTGTTCCTCTGACTTGAAAACTTGTAAAAAAATATTGTGCATGAGTACCCATTAAAACAGTTTGTTTTACCCTCATCTTGCAGCCTCAACTAGTGTTATAGGGAATGGTGTATACTAGCTCTGCTCATAGCTAGTGGGGAATATCTACATTTCCAGGATTACTACAGTATGCTGACCAGAGCGGCACTCTCACTCTCCAAGATCGGGAACCAGGACATCTAAACGATCCAACTTCCAGCTAGCCTGGAGGCAATCGTAACAAATATTAAAGTTGAAAGACATATGGTAAGAGTGCTCAAACGTGAGAAACATTAGTAATTTATTTGCTTTTGTCATATGTAAGGCAATACTAGACTCATCTAAAATTGGTTTTAAACTGCAAATGACTGTATAGTGTACAAGCAATAATAAATGCAGAATATACAAAATATGAAAAATATAACACGTGTAGGAGTACAGAGCAATAGCTCTCAAGTATGTTAATGGGCCTGGACTACACTTGGTCCTTTGCATATAGTTGGGAATTGACTATTAATTTAACAATTCCCTTCATTGAAAACGAAGAAAATTAAGGGAAAAAGTGGAGCTTAATAAGACAAAAAGTGATCTGCGGACACAGATCTCTATGGTTTACCTTCTAAATAAAAAATATTTTGGTAACCAATATAGTGGAGTTTTTTCCTGTAGCAGATAAATATAAAACAAATACACATAGAGTAATCTATATATAACATGTGGTTTTATGAGAAGATAATCAGCAAATAGTGATGTCGCGAACATAAACTTTTCTGTTCGCGAATGGTGAATGCGAACTTCCGCAAATGTTCGCGAATGGGCAAACCTGGCGAACCGCCATAGACTTCAATAAGCAGGCGAATTTTAAAACCCACAAAAAAGCCCTAAAAAAACAATAATGGGGGGACAGTCCCCCACGGCCCACACCCCTGAGCGGTGGGTGGGTGCCCTAAATAAAGAGAAGGGGGGACCTACTGTCCTCCCCCGGCCTCCACAACTGAGCAGTGGGTGGGGGCACTAGATAATAATGGTGGGGGGACCTACCTTCCTCCCCCTGGCCCCCACCCCTGAGCGGTGGGTGGGGGCCCTAAAAAACAATAAGGGGGAGTACCTACTGTCCCCCCGGCCCCCACCCCTGAGCAGTGGGTGGGAGCCCTAGATAATAATGGTGGGGGGACCTACCATTCTCCCCCCCCGGCCCCCACCCCTGAGTGGTGGGTGGGGGCCCTAAAAAAACAATAAGGGGGGGGACCTACTGTCCCCCCTGCCCCCACCCTTGAGCGGCGGGTGGGGGCCCTAAATGAAAATCCGCCCCAATCAAGGTGACTAGGGGTCCCAAGCCCCTAGTCACCCCCCACCCAAATACAAGCTATCCCCTACCTACCCCCTCACTCTAAAAATAGTGAGGGGGGAATAAAATAACTAACCTGTAAAAAAAATTATCATTTGACGTCTTCTTTTTTCTAAAATCTTCATTTTTCAGCCCCAAAAAAGGCCAAATAAAAAGCTATCATACCCGACGAACTTAAAATAAAATAAAAAACCAGAGAGCAAAAAAAAAAACAGACGAAAAAGAAAAAACCCGAACGCAAAAAAATAATCCATCTTCTCCCATGGAGGGCTCCGTGCAGACTGAGCTACGCAGGGAGGGGGAAGGCTTATAAAGCCTTGCCCCGCCCTGCAATTAGGCTAATAACACTCTGATTGGTGGGTTTAAGCCAATCAGAGTGCTCTTTGTCATTTTACACAGCATGGGAAAGTTCTTTGGAATTTTCCCACGCTGTGTAAAATGACACAGAGCTCTGTGATTGGATGGCTTGAAAACCATCCAATCACAGTGCTCTGTGTCATTTTACACAGCGTGGGAAAGTTCTTTGGAATTTTCCCACGCTGTGTAAAATGACACAGAGCTCTGTGATTGGATGGCTTGAAAACCATCCAATCACAGTGCTCTTTGTCATTTTACACAGCGTGGGAAAGATCTTTGGAATTTTCCCACGCTGTGTAAAATATCAAAGAGCACTCTGATTGGTGGGCTTGAAATCCTTCCAATCACAGTGCTCTGTGTCATTTTACACAGCATGGGAAAGTTCTGTGGAATTTTCCCACGCTGTGTAAAATTACACAGAGCACTGTGATTGGATGGATTCCCATGTCAGTCTCTTCATTAACCTGCCAGAGCATTCTGATTGGGTGGCTTAAACCCACCAATCAGAGTGCTCTGAGCCTAATTGCAGGGCAGAGCAAGGCTTTATAAGCCTTCCCCTGCCCTGCAGAGCTCAGTCTGCGCGGAGCCCTTGCCGGGTGAAGATGGATTTTTTTTTTGCGCTCATTTTTTTTTATTTTATTTTTTATTGCGTCGGTTATTATGGATATTTATTTGCCCTTTTTTGGGGCTGAAAAAAGAAGATTTTAGAAGAAAGAAAACATCGAATGGTAAGTTATTTTTTTTAGGTGGATCTTTTTTTTGGGGGGGCGGGTGAGGGGGAGAGGGTGACTAGGGGTTTTGGGACCCCTAGTCACCTGGGGGGGACATTTTTTTTAGGGCCCCCACCCACCGCTCAGGGGTGGGGGCCGGGGGAGGACAATAGGTCCCCCCTATTGGTATTTAGGGCCCCCACCCTCCGCTCAGGGGTGGGGGCTGGGGGGAGGTCAATAGATCCCTCATTGGTATTTAGGGCCCCCACCCGCCGCTCAGGGGTGGGGGCCAGGGGGAGGACAATAGGTACCCCCTTTTGGTATTTAGGGCCCCCACCCGCCGCTCAGAGGTGGGGGCCAGGGGGGAGGACAATAGGTCCCCCCCTATTGGTATTTAGGGCCCCCACCCGCCGCTCAGGGGTGGGGGCCATGGGGGAGGACAATATGTCCGCCCCCCTATTTTTATTTAGGGCCGCTCAGGGGTGGGGGCCGGGGGGAGGACAATAGGTCCCCCCTATTGGTATTTAGGGCCCCCATTCGCCACTCAGGGGTGAGGGCCGGGGGGAGGACAATAGGTCCCCCAATTTGTATTTAGGGCCCCCACCCACCGCTCAGGGGTGGGGTCCAGGGGGGAGGACATTAGGTCCACCCCCCAATTTGTGTTTAGGGTTCCCACCCACCGCTCAGGGTTCCCACCCACCTATTGTCCTCCCCCCTTTTTTTACTTTAGGGCCCCCACCCGTTTAGGGAGGGGGACCCTTTTTTTTAAATAGTAATAGGGGGCGGACCAAACATTGCATATGTTCGCCGTCCGTGGCGAACGCGAACACGCGATGTTCGCCAGGAACTATTCGCCAGCGAACTGTTCGGGACATCACTATCAGCAAACTCACACTTTTCAGATCCCATTAAAAGTTGGCTCGAGACTTATAGCACTTTTCATCTCATCAGGAGATATCAGATGGAATTTCCAGCAATTGCCTTTTCGAGGAACTCAGGAACTCAGCACTGCTTTTGAAACAGGAACTCCAGAGTCCAGCATGGATATTAAAGGTAAGTATTTATTAAAAATTGATTTAAAAAATAAAGTAAAGTACAACGCGTTTCAACCCTTTTTAACAGGTTTTCCTCAGGTACACATATCTTCTGAAGTGAGCATACATTGCTTTATATACTATACAAAGAAACTATTTCACATGTGAAAAATTGGTTTGGCATTCCTTCCCACTTCCAAATATGGACTGGATCTAGACCCCCACCCCCAATATAGCGGTATATCCGGTCTCAGACACTGTCCTTTACCCACCCCAACATGTCCATTCTGTCTTTTTCAATTCTCGGCACATATGCCGATACGTCGCTTCCTGTGATGTACTTCCAATGTTGCATATTGCTGCATTCTTTTCTTTCTAGCGTCATTTCCTGTGACGCTTTGCTGGAACTTGATGTATCACATGATCGGGCTAGTAGGGGAGGCCATAAGTCTCTTGCTCCATTTCCATAAAAGGCATCAGCACCCATAGTCCATATTAAATAACATTTGGCAAAGTAATAAGAAATAAGAAATGTAAAAGTTAGTTTTATCTCTTTAATACACTTCGTTTTTTTTTGTTTTTTTTTAAATAAGAGGTATATATAAAATGCATGCATTAAAAATAACAGGAAGCATAAAATGTAGTATCAAAGTATGCCATTTAAAACCATAAATTAAGGGAAGGTTGATCTTATCATAAAAGGAGGATACAATCAATGTTTTAAAACAAAAATACATATAGAAAATATATAAAAAATATTTGTATAGTTTGGGCAGTGTATAAATTGGCGGTAGTGGTGAACAGAACCTCGCCACGGGCTCCTGGATGAGCCTGCTTGCCAGCTTCCTGCCTCAGGACTATGGCCCCTGCAATATACTTTGTCTAACAGACATTAAACTGCTCTGTTCATGTTGTTTGGGTTATATGGTTCGGGAACCGAACAGCCACATGACCAGAGACCACCCGGAAGCTTGTTAAGTCTAATTGACAGTTTGTAATGATTTCTACTGCAGTGTTCTAAGTGTTCGTCTGGGTTGCTACATTTTGTATGAATGACCACAAGGTGGCAGCCATCTTGTTCCTGCGAAATCAGGCAGTGGTGTTTGGGCATCGATCTCCTGGAACTAAAATTGGACACGGAAACTCCCGAATACCGCTTGACTTCCATAATTGCCTGCATTCGGTTCTATACAACTTAGAAGAGCACTGTTCGGTGTAATCATTCATCTGGAGGAGGGGAACAAGCTCCACGGTATGAATATTGACTACGTTTGGTAGTTTGTTCATTTTTAAAAAAACGGAACTTGACCAACCGTTAGCACTGATTTCATGGAACTATTTTGGGCATAGGACAATGTGTATGGGCAATCAAATAATTGACTTCCATAGAAAACCCGAACCTCTGAACCGATCTGGGTGATTTTTGGATATGTTGGTCACCCAGATCTGGGCTATCAGAGGATGTGACTTTTGTGGGATTTTCATGTGTTTTGGTGGTACTTTTAGAGGTATTGTTATATTGCATGTTTTCTGTACTGGGAGATAATTTAGATTAGATGTGTACTTTGCAGCAGTCTCCTCTCAGGTCCAGCAGAAATGCCCCTGGAATGTAATTTAGGAAAACCCTTGCATGGGGAGTTGCATAAAAGGCCATGTGTGGCTCACAATAAACCAGTTCATTCCCAACATAGAGCCTTGTCTCATGTTTGTGGGAGAAAGCTATACCTGCTATAATCACTTGCTATATTGCTCTTTGGATTGCTATACAGCTATAGTCTCTTCGAGGAGAGGTCTTCCCACTAAAAGCTGGATCCAGGTGTTGGTCCAGAGTGGGAAGGGATGGTAAGACCACAGCCAAGCTGCGGTAGCTAAGGTGCTTATGATGTCCGGTGCGGTGCATATGGTACTCGGTGATACTAGGAAGCAGCAATTGGTGGAGGTACCCAGTTCGGGTGCTAGGCGGTCCGCCACACCCGTATCCTGTGATGTTCAAATGATAAAAATGAGAGTTCTCCTTTATTTATAATATTTCTATCTATTCCTTTGTCTGAGAGTAATTTATAGGTTAATCCCCCTGGTCGCTCAATAATATCTGGCATAAATTCTGTTTTATCCCCTCTACCTCAGTACACTGATTTTTACCTACAGCCAGGGCCGGACTGGTAAAAAAATTAGGCCCGGGCATTTGTCAATCAGAGCGGCCCTCTAAGAAGGGGGCGGGGCCAGAGAGGGTGTGTTTTGTTATCATTAATGACAGTTACGCCCCCTCTCAAAGTGAGCATGTTGGTTCAATGTGCAGAGCCCTGCTGAAGAGCTCTGGCATTAGAAAAGGGCCCTGAATTTGTTCTGCGCAGCGCAAGCAAATTTAATAACATGCTTGCACTGTGTCTGCTTTTAAATTGTCTCTGGTGTCTCCACAAGTGGGATACTAGAGGACAAAAGGGCCAGGTGCATGGTGCATATGTTTGGAGCCTGCTTGTGGGATTGCGTGTGTGTAGAGTGTGGTGTGGTATTGTGTAAATAGGTCAATTTAATTTGTGTTTGTGGTGTAATATGTGTGGCTAGGGGCTGTAGAGACTGTGTGTATAGGGGGCATAGTGTTATAGGGGATGTAGCGAGTGTGTGCATACGGGCTGTAGTGTGTGTGTATAGGTGACGTAGTGTGTGTAGGGGTTGTAGAGAGGGTGTGTTTAGAGAATGTTGTATGTGTTTGCTGACATGTAGTGTGTATAGGTGGTGTATAGGAATGTAGTGTGGTGTTTAGGAATGTAGTGTGTATTGGTGGTGCAGTGTGTGTGTGTGTGTGTGTGTAGGAGATCTACTGTGTAAAGGACCCAGAGTCTGTATAGGAGATTGTGTGTGTGTGTGTGTGTATGTAGAGGATTAAGAGTGCATAAAGGGTAAGGGATCTAGCATGTATCTGGAGCGTAATGTGTGTAGTGGTGCAGTGTGAGGGGTGATGTTGTGTGTGTATGTATATGTATATATATATATATATATATATATATATATATATATATTTGGGCGTATTGTATGTGTGAGGGGCGCAGTGTGTGTGTATGTCAGAGGGGTGCTGTGTGTGAGGGTGTTTTTATCTGCTGTCACATTCTAGGTTTCTAATTTTCTTTGTCTGTTAACTCAAAGGGTTATATATTATATAGATATGTGTGTGTGCTGTATATGTGTG
Source organism: Pelobates fuscus (assembly GCF_036172605.1). Taxonomy (NCBI): domain Eukaryota; kingdom Metazoa; phylum Chordata; class Amphibia; order Anura; family Pelobatidae; genus Pelobates; species Pelobates fuscus. The sequence goes on from NC_086317.1 coordinate 367,257,892, forward strand.
GGAGTGTGCTGTGTGTGTGAGCGAGGGTGCTGTCTGTCTGAGGGTGCTGTGTGGGAGTGAGGGTGCTGTATGTGTCTAGGTGTGCGCTGTGTGTCTGGGGGGGTGCTGTGTGTCTGGGGGTGTGCTGTGTGTCTGGGGGTGTGCTGTGTGTCTGGAAGTGCTGTGTGTCTGGAAGTGCTGTGTGCCTGGGGGTGCGCTGTGTGTCTGGATGCACTGTGTGTCTGGGGGTGCGCTGTGTGTCTGGATGTGCTGTGTGTCTGGGTGCGCTGTGTGTCTGGGGGTGCGCTGTGTGTCTGGGGGTGCTGTGTGTGAGTGAGGGTGCTGTATGTGTCTAGGGGTGCGCTGTGTGTCTGGGGGGGTGCTGTGTGTCTGGGGGTGTGCTGTGTGTCTGGGGGTGTGCTGTGTGTCTGGAAGTGCTGTTTGCCTGGGGGTGCGCTGTGTGTCTGGATGCACTGTGTGTCTGGGGGTGCGCTGTGTGTCTGGATGCGCTGTGTGTCTGGGGGTGCGCTGTGTGTCTGGGGGTGCTGTGTGTGTCTGAGGGTGCTGTGTGTGTCTGGATGCGCTGTGTGTCTGGATGCGCTGTGTGTCTGGGGATGCGCTGTGTGTCTGGGGGTGTGCTTTGTGAGTCTGGGGGTGCTGTGTGTGTCTGGGTGCTGTGTGAGTCTGGGGGTGCTGTGTGTGTCTGGGGGTGCTGTGTGTGTCTGAGGGTGCTGTGTGTGTCTGAGGGTGCTGTGTGTGTCTGGGTGCTGTGTGTGTCTTTGTCTGGGTGCTGTGTGTGTCTGCGAGTGCTGTGTGTGTGAGTGTGAATGTATTTTTTATTTAAATTTAAATATATTTTTTTATTAATAAAGAAAGTTATATTCCCCCCCCCTTCTTACCTTTAGCCTGGGAGGGGGGGAGCCGTTCTGCCTAGGAGGGGGAGCCATGCTGCCATCCTTCCCTGGTGGTCCTAGTGATGAGAGTGAACTCTAGCCTGCGGTAACCGTGGCAATGCTCAGACCTCGCAAGAGGACCCGGTGGAGTTGCTGGCTAGAGCTCCGCCGGTCCTCTCTCCTGCCTCCCTCCCTCACACCCCGGCCGGCGGCTGCCTGTAACAGTGCCTCTGGGCCTGTGATCTCCCCTGATGGCCTCGGCCCATGGCATTTGCCCGGTATGCCCGATGGCCAGTCTGGGCCTGCCTCCAGCCACCAGTCAAAAATTGTCCATTGTCAATGAGCCTATTAAAACTTTTAAATGGGACGAAGACTATCTGCTCATTACATGTGATGTAATAAGCCTATACACAATCATAAAGCATGAATCTGAATCAATCTAATACATATATTGAGGCTCAAAAAGGATTTATTTTGGAAGGCATTAAAATGAAAATGAAAATTGAAAACAAGTTTTTTTTGGTTCGAGGGAATTTTTTTTAATGAAAATCAGAGGAACCACGATGGGGACCAGGTTCGCACCAAGTTATGCCAATCTTTTTATGGCATACTGGGAAAGAAATAACATCCATCAAGGACATGACTTTGGTGCAAACCTGGTCCTATATAAGAGATATATCAACAACATTTTTATTATTTGGAAGCGATCCAGTATTTTATGTGATAACTTTTTAAACTTTTTAAATACAAATGACTGGGGTATCTGCCTAACTAGAAATGTGAGTAACAACAGTATTCATTTTTTTTTATCTACATATCTATATCTCAGACAACACTATAATGACTATAATGATATAAACAGCTACATTAAAGTGAATAGCTGTCACTACCAGCCTTGGTTGTTTAATATCCCTAAGTATCAGTTTTTAAGAATGCAAAGGAATTGCTCAAACTTGCAAGAATTTTTCTCCCAATCATGCACTTTAAAAGAACAATTTACCCAAAAGGGTTATGACGGAAACCCTTGACAAACATATTGGAGAAATTGCACTTTTAGAAAGATACCCCTTTTCGGAATATAAGAAAAGGAAAACTGAAAAAACACAGAATTAAATTTAATTGATTTTTAATCATTCAAGTTATGCAAGTACTATTAAAAAATCATAAATAAGAATTGTCACATCTTGAGACAGGAAGATAAAATAAAAGAGTTTGTTGGTGCAAAAACAAAATTTGTTTTTAGGGGGGGGGGCAAAAAAAAATGTAAGCAAATTTTAACCAAACGTTTTTTAGACAAGCAAGTTCCTAATAATAATAATTGTTTTAACTAATTGGACACAAAACCAAAATGGCTTATTCCACTGTGGCATATGCAATGCATGTAGAAACTCAAACTTATTGAATATATCTCGAATTGAAATGTATCAGAGTTTAGTTCCTTTGTGACAAAAAAAAGAGTATAAAATTAAATTGCTCATTACTTGTCATACAAGCAATATAATTTATCTACTTAAATGCACATGAGGGTATCAATATATAGATTCACCTTCCCTTAATTTATGGTTTTGAATGGTATACTTTGATACTATATTTTATGCTTACAATTATTTTTAATGCATGTATTTTATGTATACATTTTATTATATATATAAAAAAAAAACCTAGGTGTATAAAAGAGATCTCACTTACTTTTATATTTTTTATTTCTTATTACTTTGCAAATGTTATTTAATATGGACTATGGTTGCTGATGCCTTTTATGGAAATGGAGCAAGAAACGTATCAACTCCCCTACTAGCCTGATCATGTGATACATCAAGTTCCAGCAAAGTGTAAATGACACGAGAAATACAAGAATGCAGCAATACACAATGTCGGAAGTACGTCACAGGAAGCGACGTATCAGCATATGTGTCTAGAACGGAACAAGACAGAACAAAAATGTTTAGGTGGGTAAAGGACAGTGTCCGAGACCACATATACCGCCATAATAGGGATGGCGGTATAGATCCGGTCTGGACCTTATTTGGAAGTGGGAGGTAATGTCAAACCCATTTTTCACATGTGAAATTGTTTCTTTGATTATTTATATGGTATATAAAGCAATGTATGCTCACTTCACAAGATATCTGCACCTGAGGAAAACCTGTTTCCTGTTTCAGGTTGAAACACGTTGTGCTTTACTTTGTTATTTTTTAAATCAATTGTTAATAAATACCTTTAATATCCATGCTGGGCTCTGGAATTCCTGTTTCAAAAGCAGTACTGAGTTCCTGAGTTCCTGGAAAGAGCGATTGCTGGAAATTCCATCTGATATCTCCTTGATGAGATGAAATGCTCCATAACTCCCAAGCCAACTTTTAATGGGCTCTGAATAATGTGAGTTTGCTGATTATCTTCACAAAAAAACACATGCTATATACACATTACACTATGTGCATTTGTTTTATATTTATCTGATATAGGAAAAGAAACTTCACTATACTGGTTACCAAAATAATTTTTATATGGAAGGTACATCTGTGTGCTCAATCTCAATTTAAAATTCTGGATCTTGCTTTTAAATCTCTACATAATGCTGCTCCCACCTATCTATCCTCCCTTATACACAAGTATGTCCTGTCTAGGCCCTTACAATCTGCTGAAGACTTACGTCTATCTTCTGTCCGTACTCCCACCTCTGATGCTCGCCTTCAAGATTTCTCGAGGGCTGCACCATTCCTGTGGAACTCTCTTCCCTCCTCCGTTAGATGCTCACCCAGTCTCCACTCCTTCAAAAATTGTTAAAAACCCACTTCTTCATAAAAGCATATCAATTAAACTGTTAATAGCTCCCGACTGATTCCTCTTGTACAACTGTCACTAGTCAAATACTATCCTTACCTTTTTGTGTCATTTTACCCCACTCCCTCTAGCATGTAAGCTCATTGAGCAGGGCCCTCAACCCCTCTGTTCCTGTCTGTCCAAGTTGTCTGGTTACAACTACATGTCTGTTCGTCCACCCATTGTAAAGCGCTGCGGAATTTGATGGCGCTATATAAATAACATAATGATAATAATAATAATAATATGTATTCATGTGTTTATATGTATCTATATATATATATATATATATATATATATATATATATATATATATATGTGTGTGTGTGTGTATGTATAAAGTGTGTATATACATGCATACATGTATATATAGGGGAACAGGTGTATGTATACATATACATATGTATGGGTCTATGTCTTTGTAGGCACATTGTTATATGTGTAGGTACATGTATTGCTGCTTGTGTGTGGATGTTTGTGTAGGTGTGCATGTACATATATTTGAGCATTTGGTTGTATTTATATGTATATTTATGTATGTACTTGTGTATAGTGTGTATGTACTTGTATATGTGTGTGAGTGTATGTGTGTGTGTCAGTGTATGCTGGATATAGGCCTTTATGAATATCCTGTAACTCTTGGAATTAATGATTTAGTTCTTTTTTTCACACCTTCCTTTTAGCACCATCCTCTGCACTGTTTGCTTGTGGGTTTTTCCTCTCTCTCCCCCCTCACTCTGTGATCTTTACACAAGATATTTACAACCCTCTGCAAGAATGATGTCTATTTTCTATCAAACCTGTGTCTTATCTGCACTTATGATGCTTTAACCCCTGCATCACAACTCATCTTTAACCCCTTAAGGGCACATGACATGTGTGACATGTCATGATTCCCTTTTATTCCAGAAGTTTGGTCCTTAAGGGGTTAAATCCTATGTGTCGGGTTGCTCAGAAATTATTTAGACTTGAGAAAGGGAGGTTCTCCCGAATATTATTAATTAATTAATTAATTTATTAATCCAATAAAAAAGGTATTACAAGATACAAATTTGATATGTTTTTTACATCTACATCACTGGACTAATACAGCTACAATCTCTATTTGAAGATATTTTGAAGTAGATGAAGCTTCCCCATATGCTTTCTTTCAGATTTTCTTTCATTTGTTTTTTTGGCAATGAAATTAAGTATATTGATGGTAGTTCAGTCTTTATTTCATGAGTTTTCAACTGTCATGCAGTTCTTATTCCTATTAAGTGGACCACATAGTAGGTAACCTAACATTGATGAGTGATGTGCTTATCACCTGTCTCACCCTTTCTGCACTGGCAGACACCCAACTAAAACAGTAATACTTAGAAATGTAAAGAATGTATTGTGTTAACTAGAAGAAATAGATTTCAGAGATTCCTCTGCTTCCTATAATATTACTAGAAATATGTTCTTTGACTATTTACAGCATATAAAAAAAATCTTGTTTACATTAAAAAATGAGTTGCAGTATGATATACTTAAATATGAGAAAAGCTTACTCTTTTTTTTTTTTTTAATTCTTTATTTTATTTGTGCACAAAGTTAACAAGTAGCCTTGGTGCGCCACAACAGCGACATCAGGGACAGTTATTAAACATTGATAATACAAGTCATGGCATTTGCTATTCTGGCACTTTTTTATAGTAATAATATCAATGGTTCAGTAGTTTAGGTTCACGTTTTGGTTAAGTGAATTAGCTAGATGCACATGTCAGAGGAGGGTGTTCAGAGGGATGACAGAGGGGGAAAACATAACACGTGTAATCATTATATAAGCAAAGCTGTACAATTAGACATATCCTAAGCTAATTAGTGAGATGGTCAGGCATATTTCTTGTCTAGCTAGGCAGAGAATCAGTGGTTGTTATGCTAGCCTTAGAACATCACAATATGTATAGGTATGTCTGATGCTTTCAATGCTTGAATAGGATATATAATCAGAAGAGGGACAAGAGATGAAAACATAAGATGCCGGCTAGGGTGTCTGATAATGTAGCTTTGTCAGGTGAAGATTACGCTAGTGTGTCATAAAATATAAGGTATACAAGCTGAAATAACTTTGTTAGGCTAGCTGACCGCATCAGATAGGGCAAAAATAGTGCAACCACCAGTGTTGAGTGATATCAAGGGAGCAAACATGTTTTAAGTAGTGTAGTAAAAAGGGGGTGCAAGACATCCTAGCACACGTGAAAAGCACTTAGGTGGAGTATCTAGCGTAGTGCACTGAGGATATGTCCCTCTGGGTGGCATGCATGAGTCCAACATAGTCATCCTCCACTGATGCCCCGCAAGGGGAGGCTGCTGGGATCTGCCGGTGAGTACAACCAGTGCTGGCCGGCTGCTTGCTCTGGTGGATGCGTTGCGCCTCGCAGGAGGATCCTGGATGCAATCATTGCTGGGTCTCAGGAGGAGCGATGGTGTCCTCCATAGACAGTGTGTTTTTCGCTCGAGGTATGCGGTGCAATCATCCCCTCGGTCAGCTCGATGTGGGCAGCCAACACAACCCTGGTGCGGGTAGTTGTGGTAGTCAGATGGCGGTGGGTGGTTTCTTCTGTGGCAGGCTCCATCTTGTTAGCAAGTTGCACCAATGGTGTGCGACGGCCATCTTGGGGGGTATCGCCGGGGAGCGTTTCTCTGCAGAGTATTAATGTGCGGCTCAGCTTGGCGGCATGGTCGCTTGTGCGGACCGGGATAACCCCCCCGGTCCAGAGGGGGGGGGGGAGCCCAGCCACCGGCCGGAGACCCGGGAGAGCGGCCGTCTCAACCCGGCTCAAGCTCCTGCACGCTTCAGGCCTTCATCGGGTTACTGTAGGTGCCGAGTATGGTTTCGGGGGGTGTCCCCTCGTACCCCAGAATCTGGGGGTTTGTGTGGTCGTCGTTGCGGGTGTCTGGGTGTAGTTAGCCTTCAGTTAGCGCCGTTTTACGGCCCCAAAGCGGGAGCTCAGACGGAGCACGTCTGATCCCTTCGGCGGTCCGGCCCCGCCCCCCGAAAAGCTTACTCTTTAAATGTGTGAATTAGATGGTACAAATTTGCTAGCAGTAATCTCCTGTATTGTATAATTGTAATTTATAAAAATGAAGCTAAAATATCTGATCTGGAAACATTATCCAAGTTTGTTCTAGGCACAACTTGGCTATTTTAGTTGCTGTTTTATTATTTGTAATATATATGGAGTTAAGTGAATAACTGTATTAGTGTTTACCATTTTGAAATCCGTAGTTACACCATGAAAGAAGAACATTTCCCAATTATTTGCCCTAGGAAACTCCACAAGTTTCACTTAGCGCCTAAGCGATTTCGTAGCAGTCATCTAAACAAATTGTAGTTAGTGTTTCCACACAACTGATTTGCCACATATGCACACATAATAACGTGTATTAAATCAGCACTGTTATGATGAACTTACCTTTCCCCGTTCACTTTCTCTTCTCTCCCTCTCTCAGGATCTATTCTCCATTTATTCCTATCTGCTCTGGTTCCCTTTTAAACATAAGACAAAGTAGGTACTATTTTGTCTCATATATTATTCCTACGCTTGACCCGCTCTGACCCAGGGGAGAAGCAAAGTTTGCTCCATTTCGTGTGGTCAAAGCAATTTTCCAACAATTCTCACCTTCCTCTTGCTGTTTCATTTGGCATTTGAACACTGTTGAAACTACTGAATTTTGTCTTAACAGAATGAGAACAGTTTGTCCAATCGTGTTAGGATGCAATTTAGGACTTCGTTCGGATCAGAATTTCATTTGAATTCCCACAGTATTAGGGAGCTATTTATTAAAAGGCTGACAGACCTAAATTGACCTTTCAGCCAAATTTGCTAATACTAGTAAAGATTACTTAGTATTAGTAATAAATCTGCCCCTACCGGTTATACTTTGAGTAGGGGCATGTCTACTAAACAGTGAGTAGCCAGTGGTTGCTCACTGTTGTTAAAACACCCCCTACTACTTTAATAAAGTGTCTCTTGTGGGGCATCTAAAAAAATAATTATGATTAATTAATAATAAATGGGGGGGGGGTATCCCACGAGCACTCACTCATGCACCAAGAGTGGAGCCACTAAACAGGGGAACTAGTGTCCTTCCTCGGCCCCCACCCATGAGCAGCAGGTGGTGGCCCTTAAGTTAAGATAGGTGGGACCTATTGTCCACCCCCCTGGCCCCCACCCATGAGCAGCAGGTGGGAGCCATTAAGTTACAATGGGGGGACCTATTGTCCACCCCCCAGCCCCCACCCATGTACGGTGGGTGGGGACCCTTAAAGCGGCACTGTCCTGGCCGAATCTAGTTTTTTTCAACTGTGCTCCCTACTCCACGCCATCGAATTGTGCCCCTAGTCACCCCCAAATGCCCATAAGCCCCCATGTTACCGATTTTTCATCTTTATTTTATGCCCGGACCTAGGTCCTGGGGCCGTCATCTTTGTGTGGGCAGATGAAGTCCATGTGGGACACGTAATCTGCCCACACTAGAAATTCCTGTGCATGCACAGTTAAACACTGGGGCATTCGCTATTGTCCAAAATTCGGATGGGAAATTAGTCAGGAATGAATAGAAATGTCTGATGAACAAAAAAACACCGAATGCCAGTTTTCGTTTGTTTGTTAAGTTTATTACAAAAATGGAGCTACCAGCGCACATCTCACTCCTTGTAATATGTAAAGATAGAAGCGGCAGGGAGTAGTGTTCCCCGCTACTTCCTATGCCCCCCATGTCCTCCCTCACTTTATGAGGGTCATTATCACCACCATATTACCTTAAGGGAGATTGAAATCTCCCGAATACCCCTACTTGCTATGCAGTTAGTAGGGGTATGTCTACTAAACAGTGAGCAGCCTGTGGCTGTTGTAAAAAAAAAAAAAGCTCCCCCCACCTTCCCAACAAATAACCGCGAGTAGGGGCAGCCTGCGAGCGGTGGGTAAGAGCCCTTAAAGACAATGGGGGGGACCTTATTGTTCCCCCTGGCCCCACCCATCGCTAAAAGACAATGGAGGGATTCTATTTCCCCCCCGGCCCCCAGCCATGAGCGGCGGGTTTGGGCACAAAATGATAATGGGGGGAAACCTATTATTGCCCCCCCACCGCTCATGGGTTGGGGCCCTAAATGGAAATGGGGGGACCTATTGTCCTCTCCCCCACCCATGAAATATGTAATATGTAAATATAGAAGCAGCAGGGAGCAGTGCTCTAAGGAGGACAAAATGACCCCTATATGAGCATAAGGCAGATTGAAATCTACCAAATGCCTCTACACACTATGCCGTGAGTAGGGGCATGTCTACTAAACAGTGAGCAGCCTGCGACTATTGCCCCCCAATCCCCCAACCATGAGCAGCAGGTGGGGGCCCTAAATGAAAATGGGGGGACCTATTGTCCCCCCCTTAACCCCTGCATGAGTGGCGGGTATGGGCCCTAAAAGACAATGAGGGGGGACCTATTGTCCCCCCCACATGCCCCCACCCATGAGCGGTGGGTGAGGGCCCTAAATGAAAATGGGGGGACCTATTGTCCTCCCCCGGCCCCCAACCATGAGCGGTGGTTGAGGGCCCTAAATGAAAATGGGGGGACCTATTGTCCTCCCCCCGGCCCCCAACCATGAGCGGTGGTTGAGGGCCCTGAAAGACAATGGGGGGGACCTATTGTCCCCCCACCGGCCCCCAAACATGGGCAACGGATGGGGGCACTAAAAGACATGGGGGACCTATTGTCCCTCTCCGGCCCCCACACATGGGCGACGGGTGGGGGCTAAATGTAAAATACCCCCCCGGTGACTATGGGTCCCCAAGACCCTAGTCACCCTCCCACCAAAAAATAAATAAATAAAGCCCTACCTGCCCCTTCACCCTAAAAATAGTGAGGGGGAGACAGTAAAACTAAAACCTGTAAATACATTTTTAAAAATAATTAACATTTGATGTCTTCCTTTTTTCTTAAACCAACCAATAAGAACACCCTGAGCCAATTTGCAGGGCGTGGGAAGGCTTTATAAGCCTTTCCATGCCCTGCGAAGCTCAGTTTGCACAGTGTCGCTGGGTGAAGATTGATTATTTTTTTTAGTGTCTGGATTTTTATTTTTGGCGTAGTTTTTGGGGCACTTTTCTTTTACTTTAATAAGTTTGACGAGTATTATGGATTTTTATTTGACCTTTTTTGGTGGCTGAAAAAGGACGGGTTTAGAAAAAAGAAGTATGGTAAGTATTTATTTTTATTTTGATACAGGTATTTAGTTTTATTGTCTCCCCCAACACTACATTTATTCTATTTAAGTGTCACAAAGATAAAATATTTTGTTTTTCAGTTTAACTCATGGATGGCATTGTGTCTCAGGGCTCATTTGATCACTGCAAACAATCTCGGACACCTGTGATAATTAGATTGCCAGGTGAGCCCAATTTAAGGAAAAACTACTAAAGGAGGGTGTTCCACATTATTAAGCAGAGCACCATTTTCATGCAATATTGGAAGAAAAAGGATCTCTCTGCTGCTGAAAAGAGTGAAATAGTTCAATGCCTTGGACGAGGTATGAAAACATTAGATTTCACGAAAACGTAAGCGTGATAATTGCACTATTAAGAGATTTGTGGCTGATTCAGAGCACAGACGGGTTCGTGCAGATAAAGGCACATTGAGGACGATTTCTGCCAGATCCATGCATCGGATCAAGAGAGCAGCTGCTAAAATACCATTACATAGCAGCAAACAGATATTTGAAGCTGCTGGTGCCTCTAGAGTCCCACGGACATCAAGGTGTAGAGTCCTCCAGAGTCTTGCAACTGTGCATAAACCTTCTATTTGGCCACCACTAACCAATGCTCACAGGCAGAAAAAGACACATGGAAATTAATTTTCAAACTGTCCTGTTCACTGATGAGTGCCGTGCAACCCTGGATGGTCCACATGGATGGAGTAGAGGATGGTTGGTTGACAGCCACCTTGTTCCAACAAGGCTACGACGTCAGCAAGGCAGTGGTGGAGTCATGTTTTGGACCGGAATCATGGGAAGAGAGCTGGTCGGCCCCTTTAGGGTCCAGAAGGTGTAAGGATAACCTCTGCAAAGTATGTGGAGTTTCTGACTGACCACTTTCTTCCCTAGTACAGAAGGAAGAACTATGCTTTCCATAATAAAATCATCTTCATGCATGACAATGCACCATCTCATGCTGCAAAGAATACATCTGCATCAATGACTGCTATGGGGATAAAAGGAGAGAAAGTCATGGTGTGGCCTCAATCCTATTGAGAATCTTTGGAGCATCCTCAAGCAAAACATCTATGATGGTGGGAGGCAGTTTACATCCAAACAGCAGCTCTGGGAGGCTATTCTGACATCTTGCAAACAAATTCAAGCAGAAATTGTCCAAAAACTCACAAGTTCAATGGATGCAAGACTTGTGAAGCTGCTATCAAATAAGGGGTCCTATGTTAAAATGTAACATGACCTGTTAAAATGTTTAAAAAGTTAAAATGTTGTTATAAGTTTGATTTAAATAGCTTTTGATTTCAGTAAATATGCTGCAAACACAACAAATGACAATTTTCAGTTCTTTACAACCTATAAAGTGTTTTGGAACTTACTGTGCATAATAATTTTGAACAGTGCATTGTAAGTTTTTTATGTTTAAAGAAATATTGTTATCATTAGGAGGTTTGTTCAATAAAATGATAACATGAGAATTATGCTGACTGTTATTTACATCAATTATTTAGGTAAATGAGAAAAATATAATTTGCATAATAATTTGGAACAGGGTGTATTTTTAGGGTGAGGAGGGTAGGTAGGGCTTTTTAAAAAATATTTTTGCGTGGTGGTTGACTAGGGGCTTGGGGACCCCTTGTCACCTGGGGAGTTATTTTTACATTTAGCCCACAACTGTTGCCCATGGGTGGGGGCCAAGGGGGGGACAATAGGTCCCCACCCTTGTCAATTAGGGCCCCCACCCGCCACTCATGGGTGGGGGCCAAGGGAGACCCTATATCCCCTGTTTAGTTGCATAGCCACCACTTGCGTAGCGGGTGGGGGACCTTAAGTTACAATAGGGGGGACCTATTGTCCACCACAGCTCCCAACCATAAGTGGCATGTGGGGGCCATTAAGTTACAATAGGGGTTCTATTGTCCCCCCCTCCCATGAGTGGTGGGTGTGGGCAATACATTACAATAGGGGGGCCTATTTTCCCCCCCATCCCCCAGCTATGGGTGGTGGATGAGGGCTCAAGTGACAATTGTCCCCCCACCCATAGCTGATGGGTGGGGACTAAATGTAAAAATTATCCCCCCAAAGCTAACTAGGGATCCCCAAGCCCCTAGTCACCCCCTCAAATAAAAGCCTACCTACCCCCCTCACCCTTAAAATAGTGAGGGGGTAATCAATAAACCTAAATACCTGGAAATAATAATAAAATCATACTTTCCATTAGAAGTCTTCTTTCTTCTAAAACCTTCCCATCTTCACCCAGCAAGGGCACCATGCAGACTGAGCTCCGCAGGGCAGGAAAGGCTTATAAAGTCTTCCCATTCCCTGCAATTTGACTTAGAGCACTCTGATTGGTTGGTTTAAGCCAACCAATAAGAGTGGTCTGATAGGTAAATCTTGAGCCTTGCCCTTCGGGGGGGGGGGGGGATAATTTTTACATGGGTAGGGGCATTGTCACTTGGGCGCCCATCTGCAGCCCATGGGTGGTTGCTGGGGGGACGACAATAGGTCCACCCCTATTGTAACATATTGCCCTCACCTGCCACTCATGAGTGGGGGCAGGGGGTGGACAATAGGTCCCCCCAATTGTAACTTAATGGCTGCCACCTGTCGCTCATGGGTGGGGGCTGGTGGGGGCAGTTAATAGGTCCCCCCTATTGTTATCTTTTTTACAGGTGCCCCGCTATGGGGCACTTTAAAAAAGAAGTGGGGGTAGTATTTTTCAACAGTGAGCAGCCACTGGCTGCTCACTGTTTAGTAGACATGCCCCTACTCGCGGTATAGAGACTAGTGGCAGATTTATTACTAATAGTAAGTAATCTTTACTAGAATTAGTAAATTTGGCTGATAGACCAATTTAGGTCTTTCAGCCTTTTAGTAGAAAGCTCCTTTATATCGTGAGAATTAGGGAGCTATCTACTTGCGGCATGAATAAGATCAGAGTTAAATTTATTCGAATGTAATTCTGATCCGAACAAAGTCCTGAATCGCGTCCTAACACGAATGGATCAACTGTTCTTACAGGAAATGGAGTTGACTTTGCTCCTCCCCTGGGTCCTAGCTGTCAAGCGTAGGAAAAATATATAAAACAAAATATTCTCTACTTTGTCTTATGTTTTAAAGAAAACTAGAGCAGATAGGAATAAACGAAGAACAAAACCTGAGAGAGGGAGAGAAGAGGAAGCGATTTGGGAAAGGTAAGTTCGGCTTGACGGTGCTGCTTTAATTTAAAAAAAAAACTACATGCAACATGGTTATAGACAGATTTACTTCTTATCTGTAAAATAAATGTTGTTTTCAAATATGATATAAGGAGTTTGTGGTCATTTAGTATGTTTGATGTGCTGTTTGGATAACAGTATATAAACGTTTTGATATGATGTAATTTCAGACTTGAACAGCTGGATACAGTGTGAACACCTCCTAGTTAGAGCATTAGTGTATTTTCATCAACCGGGATTGGATTTTTTTAATTCATACTAAAATTGTATACTTAAATAGTGGGTTTTTAAATAGACCCCGGTTCCAGTTGGTAACCTGAAGTCTATAGAGTGAAAAGTCACCGGGTTGTACTAGTATACAGGGGGTAACCCTAATGGATATCGTAAACACAGAAAAGAAAAAAATACTAATTCACCGGCATCCGTGCCCAAATGGGTATAGTGCCAGGAAAAAGCAGTACAACCCTTAAAGATAAGCTAAGGAATAAAAATCAATACTTTATTAATGACAAAAAGCTTAAAAAACCTTGGACTCCAATCAATTAAATGCCAGAGTAGGTAGGTATAACTGCCAAGGGTAGAGTTACAGGTAAATACACAGGCACCCAAAACGGAGAGTAACAGAGTCAGGATAGACCTGGTGCATGTATCTAGCGAGCTAAAAACTTCATCTATATCCACTGGCCAGTCTTAGATGATCTAGTAGTCACTCCGTCTAAAGCACCATGTTAGTAGCCAAATGCTGAAAAAATAGGGGGGTAAATCCCTGTTGCCTGCACAGTCTTCATAGGTAGCCCAAAGTGGGAACCAAGGGAGTGAATATTAGCCTAGTATAATTAGTACAAGCAGTGTACTCCATCCAAATACAGAACACTGTCTCAAACGGTCTGGATATCACTCTTGTTCAGAGCTCCATGCTGACAATTAGATGTTGTCCAGATTAATGCTATTACCTCGGCAATAGCCTTATGCTAATGCCTACCATATGCAAAGCACTGTCTCAAACGATCTGGATATCTCTCTTAACAAAGCTCAATGCTAACAATTAGATGTTGACCAGATTAATGCTATTACCTCGGCAATAGCCTTATGCTAATGCCTACCATATACAAAACACTGTGTCAAACAGTCTGGATATCACTCTTAACAAAGCTCCATGCTGACAACTAAATATTGCCCAGACTAAATCCTATTAACTCGGCAATAGCCTCGTGCTAATGCCTACCAATACTCTTAGACAAAAAAAAAAAATCTAAATCACGTTTAACCACCCATACCCCCAGTGCATAGTGAAAGAAATCAAATTAAATAAAGCAGGTAGCCCGACGCGCGTTTCAGCGTCTCTAGACGCCGTCGTCAGGGGCAGATACAAACCGCTATCGCAACTTCCACCCCTTAAATAGCCGGTATGTAATTGTACATACCAAACAGCTGATTCCCATGTAGCGTTCTAGCCTATCGGTGATCCGGATGAAGAGGCCCGCCCACTCCATTCACAGATGTCACACGTGATAGCTGCGTCATTGCCAGATCACGTGGACGGAGGGGGAAAGGAAGGGGGCGGCAACCTTCGATTAAATCTCCTATTAACACACCGATAGTAAACAGAATCAATACAGGGTAAACGAATATGAGAATCACTCTCCTGCATCACTGATAATAACTAGTGAATCACTAGGATATCACTAGATATAAACCATAATCATACTGTGACAGGGGGATTCGATAAGTAAGTACACTGTTAGTAGATCAAGTGAAGAAACGGTTCATACCTGGCAAGGAGAGGGACTTGATCACATATATACAGTGTGTAAATGTGTGTAAATACACTTAACCATTTGGTATCCAATATACTCAAAGGGGGGATCCACTCAATTCCACACCCCCATAATATACTGGGGATGAATATAGAAGCCAGTAAATAAACCCAAAAAAGAATAATTATTAATTATATGTTATCCAATATATAACAGTGACTCATACAGCATAAGGGGGATGATCAATGGAGATGTGCATATAGCTTAATGATCCCTAAATAATAAACACTAACAAAAGACGAGTGATAAATTAAAGCTTCAAAAAGTGATTAAAAAATAATTGATCACACAATAGCAATAAAAAACCATAACGTTACTATATACAGATCATAATTAGATGAAAGGGGTATATGAAAACCCCTCATTAAGACCGTTTGGTGATAATGTTTGAAGTTTAAAAATCCAATACGCCTCCCTCTGACAAAGTTTGATGTCCCAACCACCTTTCCGTGGGGGCTGAGGGATATGTTCAATCCCTGTGAAGCGTATTCCCTCTGAGGAGTGGTGATGAAAGAGATGTAAATGTCTTGATATGGGAGTTTCTAAACGTCTCCTCACCGAGTTTACATGTTCTCTAATCCTGAATTTAAAGGGTCGAAAGGTCTTTCCTATGTACATAAGTCCACATGAACAGGTAAGTAAATACACAACCCCAGTGGTACGACAGTTAATAAAAGAGCGTAGATTAAATGTCTCTGAGTTGGTAGAGTTGGCACAAACTTTAGAGTTCTTGTTGATGTAGGGACAGGCACTACAATGGCCACATTGGTATGTGCCAGCAGGTAAGTAGTTCTTAAAGGGTCCTGGTATGGACGGCGAGGAGAAGTGGCTAGGGACAAGTAAATCCCTTAAATTCCACCCTCTATGTGCAGTTATGGAGGGATATGTAGTCACTACCTCTTTGAGATGTTTGTCCGCGGATATGATGGGCCAGTATTTTTTAAAAATTCCCATCACCCTTTCCCAACCTGCATCAAATGTTCCAATACATCTTATCATGTGCGTCTCCTGTTTGGCCACATTGTCATCAATGAGGACTTGGCGTTCAGTTGAGAGGGCCCTAGCATAAGCCCTCTTCAACACCCTATTGGGGTACCCTTTTTCCCTAAATGACAGTCTCAATGTACTTGCTTTAGATTTAAAGTCATCTAAGGACGAACAGTTACGCCGTAGCCTAAGGTACTGGCCAATAGGGATTCCAACTTTTAGTGGGGTGGGATGATGACTAGACCAGTCCAAAAGGCTGTTTGTAGCCGTCTTCTTCCTGTAGAGAGTAGTGTGTACTTTATTTGTTGCCCCTATTGCCAGAGACACATCCAGGAAGCATAACTTAGAGCCACCCATCTCACTTGTAAAGCGCAAGTTGTAGGTGTTGTTATTAAGGGCTACAACAAAGTCACCAAAGTGTTCAGTGGTGCCTAGCCAGACGACAAAAATGTCATCAATGTACCTCTTCCAGTATAGGACATGGTCCATATACTGTTTGAGATTGGGCTCCTCTCTGATTACTCTCTCCCACCAGCCCAGGTGCAAGTTGGCATATGATGGTGCACACGGTGAACCCATGGCAGTTCCTCTAATCTGCTGGTATAGTTTCCCATTAAAGAGAAATATATTGTGAGTCAGTACAAATTTTAGTAGGTCTGATATAAATCCAATATATGTCTCGGGTAACTTGGGATCAAGCGAGAGGAACCGTCTGCAGTGTTCAATTCCCAAATCATGAGGAATTGAACTGTACAATGCCTCCACGTCTAAGCTACACAGTTTAGCATAATTAGGAATCTCAGTCTGGGTCAAGAACCCAAGTAACTGTTTGGTATCCCTAAGGTGTGAGGGTAGTTCATGTACCATTGGGGATAAAACCTTATCGAGAAACACGCTCACATTCTGGGTGAGATTGCCACACCCAGATACAATTGGTCTACCTGTTAGATCCGACATAGACTTATGAATCTTGGGTCAGCAATAAAAGGTAGACAGAATAGGTTCTTTAGGGATCATAAACTCAAATTCATCTTTAGAGATGAATTGCATATCAATGGCACTCGTCAACAGAGTACGTAATTCGACTAGAAAGAGTGGGGTTGGATCTTTCTTGATCACTCGGTATGTGTTGTCATCTAATAGGAGGCCGCGATAGCGGTTTGTATCTGCCCCTGACGACGGCGTCTAGAGACGCTGAAACGCGCGTCGGGCTACCTGCTTTATTTAATTTGATTTCTTTCACTATGAACTGGGGGTATGGGTGGTTAAACGTGATTTCGATTTTTTTTTTTGTCTAAGAGTATTGGTAGGCATTAGCACGAGGCTATTGCCGAGTTAATAGGATTTAGTCTGGGCAATATTTAGTTGTCAGCATGGAGCTTTGTTAAGAGTGATATCCAGACTGTTTGACACAGTGTTTTGTATATGGTAGGCATTAGCATAAGGCTATTGCCGAGGTAATAGCATTAATCTGGTCAACATCTAATTGTTAGCATGGAGCTTTGTTAAGAGAGATATCCAGATCGTTTGAGACAGTGCTTTGCATATGGTAGGCATTAGCATAAGGCTATTGCCGAGGTAATAGCATTAATCTGGACAACATCTAATTGTCAGCATGGAGCTCTGAACAAGAGTGATATCCAGACCGTTTGAGACAGTGTTCTGTATTTGGATGGAGTACACTGCTTGTACTAATTATACTAGGCTAATATTCACTCCCTTGGTTCCCACTTTGGGCTACCTATGAAGACTGTGCAGGCAACAGGGATTTACCCCCCTATTTTTTCAGCATTTGGCTACTAACATGGTGCTTTAGACGGAGTGACTACTAGATCATCTAAGACTGGCCAGTGGATATAGATGGAGTTTTTAGCTCGCTAGATACATGCACCAGGTCTATCCTGACTCTGTTACTCTCCGTTTTGGGTGCCTGTGTACCTACCTACTCTGGCATTTAATTGATTGGAGTCCAAGGTTTTTTAAGCTTTTTGTCATTAATAAAGTATTGATTTTTATTCCTTAGCTTATCTTTAAGGGTTGTACTGCTTTTTCCTGGCACTATACCCATTTGGGCACGGATGCCGGTGAATTAGTATTTTTTTCTTTTCTGTGTTTACGATACTTAAATAGTGGTATTTCTAAAGCATAGTTTTTTTTTTACATACTTTTGTAAAATTATGGATATCTCTTTTTATTTTTATTTGTATTTTCATTTTGTTCAAGTATAGGCAATTGCATGCCAAAGTTTCCACTACATGGATTGCTTTTCCTTGAATGCAGTTTGCTCCTTTTGTGAAGCAGTATGCTACCTTTTGGGTATTGTAACACCTGTTGTTTGTAGCTGTTCAATAAGGTATCCTATAATGCACTTTATATTATGTTCACATGACACTTCTTATTTAATGGTAAAATGTGTTTTATATGTGATATGATGCACTGCTTATCTTATACTCCTCTTGATTGGGCCCTGTGTATTCTTGTTTAGTGATATTTCTCTTGTGAACCTTTTGCTACTTGGCTTCAGACACCTAGGTCTGACAGCTATTATTACAAACGATGTAAGCAATCTTACAATTTCAGTTATATTGACGGTGGGAGACTCTCTAAGTGAATGGTATATATGATGTCACTTTGATATTCGCAATGTTTATGCACCATTAGATTTGTTTATGCACCATTAGATCTGGTATCACTGCTCTTGGGTGATTGTTTTGGCTGTCCCTGGGTGATTACTTTGGGCTAATTGGTTGGAACTGGCAATGTGATTTTTGCATCTTGGGTTTGTAGTTAGTAACAGTTAGCCTGATAAAAGTCTTTGATGGACTGAAACATTGATGTAATCTGACTGTATTCACAATAAACATTTGAACTTGGTTGAAAAGTCCAGTGAGAGCTTTCCTTCATTACCATTGTTTACCTTAGGCCGGAGATTGCTCCTTGGCAAGTACTTCCTACAGGCGTGTGCAGGACCTTGGATTGTGCATATATATATCTTGAGGAAGACCCGAACGGGTCGAAACGTCGGTCAGATGATATATATATATATATATATATATATATATATATATATATATATATATATAGATATATTTATAAAATACTGTTTAACCCCTTAAGACCGCAGCCAAATGTACAAGTTGTGAACAGAACAAAACGTAAATAAAACCTGGCATTTGCGCTAAATGTCTGTCCAACCGTAATTCACCTCTTTCATATTAAATGCATCCCCCCTTATTATATATAATTTTATTCAGGGGAAACAGGGCTTTCATTTAACATCAAATGTTTAGGTATGGAACATAATTTAATATAAAAAAAATGTAAAAAAAATGGGAGAAAAAAATATTTTTTTAATTTTTTTTAGTTCTATGTGACATTTTAACTGTGGATGTCAAAATACTGTTTGCTTTTACTGCAATACAATACACATATTTGTATTCAGCGATGTCTCACGTGTAAAACAGTACCCCCTATGTACAGGTTTTATGGTGTTTTGGGAAGTTATAGTTATACAGGGTCAAATAAAGCGTGTTACATTTGAAATTGAAATTCGCCAGATTGGTTACGTTGCCTTTGAGAGTGTATAGTAGCCCAGGAATTAAATTGACACCCATAATGGCATACCATTTGCAATAGTAGACAACCCAAGGTATTGCAAATGGGGTATGTCCAGTCTTTTTTAGTAGCCATTTGGTCACAAACACTGGCCAAAGTTAGCGTTAGTATTTGTTTGTGTGTGAAAAATGCAAAAAACGCCAATTTTGGCCAGTGTTTGTGACTAAGTGGCTACTAAAAAAGTCTGGACATACCCCATTTGCAATACCTTGGGTTGTCTACTATTGCAAATGGTATGCCATCATAGGGGTAATTTTCATTCTTGGGCTATCATAGGGTCACAAAGGCAACGTAAGCAATCTGGCAAATTTTAATGTGAAAAAAATGAAACACAAGCCTTATATTTGACGCTGTAACTTTTGAAAACACCATAAAACCTGTACATGTGGGGTACTGTTGTACTCGGGAGACTTCGCTCAACACAAATATTTGTATTTCAAAACAGTAAAAAGTATTTCAGCAATAATATCGTCCGTGTAAGTGCTGTTTGTGCGTGAAAAACGCAGAAAACTTCACTTTTAATGGCGATATCATCGTTGTAATACATTTTACTGTTTTGAAACACTAATATCTGTGTTCAGCGAAGTCTTCCGAGTAAAACAGTACCCCCCATGTACAGGTTTTATGGTGTCTTGGGAAGTTATAGGGTTAAATATGGTGCTAGCAAATTAAATTCCCTATACTTTCGGCATGGGTTGTCAGGCAGGTCCCGCTAATTGTAATTAATTAGGATACCTAATTATGTAAAATTATTACATAAATATATGTGTAGAATTAATATATGTATATATACATATGTGTATATATACGTATATATATATATAATTTTTTCAAAATATTTTTATTTATATATAGGTATATATATAGTGATATATACGTATACATTTATGTATATATATATATATATATATATATATATATATATATATATAGTCAAAGATGAAGTAGGAGCACTCAAAAGGACTTTTTCGGTGATTTTAATGTGGTAGAAAAGGTTTACAACAAAGTGTAACGCATATCAATCGACGTTTCGACCCCTAAGGGTCTTTTTCAAGATGTATATATATATATATATATACGGTATATATTATTTCGTTCTACGTGTATTTTGATATAAATATATATATATTAATATCACAATACAGTTAGAACGAAATAACACACATCTATATATTTTTTAATTATTTATTTTTAAATATTTTTTTAATTTTATTTTTTTACGTACTTACATATATTTTTTTTATATATTATATATAAATATATATATATATATATAACAATAATTATATATATATTTAATCAGTATCAGTCTACGTGTAATTTTATATTAATATATATATATATATATTATATATTAATATTTAAATACACTTCGTGTATGTGTAAATGTGTGTGTGTGTGTGTGTGTGTGTATATATATATATATATATATATATATATATATACTTAGATCATATATATATATAATATATATGATCTAAGTATATTTTAATTGTAACTGTAATTTTTTTTATTTATTTTTTTAACTAATATTTTATTTTTTTCACAGGAGAGGGGCAGAGACAGTGTCAGCCAGTGATTTCACATCACTGGCTGACACACAGGATCAGTGATCACAGTGACTGCCTGTCACTATGATCACCTCCTGCAGATTGGGTAATTGACCACAAGGGGGAGTGCCTGTGTGGTACAAGCACTCCCCCCTTCCAATCTGCAGGGGGATCATTGTGCCAGTTACATGTGTCAGCCAATAGGCTGACTCATGTAACACTGATCGCAGTGACAGGCTGTCACTGCGATCAGAGCGCTCTGAGATCGCAGTGACAGCTTGTCACTGCGATTTCAGACTTAGCAGATCGTGGTCTCTGACACCAGGGGTACTGCCTGGGGGGCCAGGTAAGTCCCCCGACCGCGATCTGCACAAGGGCAAAGCCGCTGGCCACATGTGTCAGCCGATTTGAAATCGGCTGACACATGCTGAATACTGATTGTGGCAAACCTAGCCACTTCTGGACTATAATATAGAAAGGTTGTCTGTATACTGTACTTTGTGAATTGTATATCTTCTACTGTATGTATATTAGGCTATGGTTGTTCGCACGCTGGCAGCCGTAAGCTACCAGCAGGCAAACACTTCGTTCGACGAACAGCGGTTATACGGGCTGTTCGTGGAACGAATGCGGGCTCCCCTGATAGACCACACGCTTAGAGGCATGTGGCGCTTGTTAACCGATAACACACATCTATATATTTTTTAATTATTTATTTTTAAATATTTTTTTAATTTTATTTTTTTACGTACTTACATATATTTTTTTTATATTATATATAAATATATATATATATATAACAATAATTATATATATATTTAATCAGTATCAGTCTACGTGTAATTTTATATTAATATATATATATATATATATATATATATATTAATATTTAAATACACTTCGTGTATGTGTAAATGTGTGTGTGTGTGTGTGTGTGTGTGTATATATATATATATATATATATATATATATATATACTTAGATCATATATATATATAATATATATGATCTAAGTATATTTTAATTGTAACTGTAATTTTTTTTATTTATTTTTTTAAATAATATTTTATTTTTTTCACAGGAGAGGGGCAGAGACAGTGTCAGCCAGTGATTTCACATCACTGGCTGACACACAGGATCAGTGATCACAGTGACTGCCTGTCACTATGATCACCTCCTGCAGATTGGGTAATTGACCACAAGGGGGAGTGCCTGTGTGGTACAAGCACTCCCCCCTTCCAATCTGCAGGGGGATCATTGTGCCAGTTACATGTGTCAGCCAATAGGCTGACTCATGTAACACTGATCGCAGTGACAGGCTGTCACTGCGATCAGAGCGCTCTGAGATCGCAGTGACAGCTTGTCACTGCGATTTCAGACTTAGCAGATCGTGGTCTCTGACCCCAGGGGGACTGCCTGGGGGGCCAGGTAAGTCCCCCGACCGCGATCTGCACAAGGGCAAAGCCGCTGGCCACATGTGTCAGCCGATTTGAAATCGTCTGACACATGCTGAATACTGATTGTGGCAAACCTAGCCACTTCTGGACTATAATATAGAAAGGTTGTCTGTATACTGTACTGTGTGAATTGTATATCTTCTACTGTATGTATATTAGGCTATGGTTGTTCGCACGCTGGCAGCCGTAAGCTACCAGCAGGCAAACACTTCGTTCGACGAACAGCGGTTATACGGGCTGTTCGTGGAACGAATGCGGGCTCCCCTGATAGACCACACGCTTAGAGGCATGTGGCGCTTGTTAACCGATTGCAACAATGTTGCAATCGGTAATTAGAGGCTTTCCTGGGTGGCCGTCGTTTGGCTACCCCGACTCGACTCGAACACCGCTGGACTTCCAGACCGTTCGGGAGCCCGGCGTTCGGTAGAATCATTCCCCTAAACGCAGTCGGTAGATTGAGGGGAACTTTCATATACAACTGTATTTGTTGGGGCGTTCGGTCATTTCAGCTGGGATCTGAGCGGTATTCTCACAAAAGATGCGCTTAGACCCCAGCTATCTGCCGAACGTTCGGTTATGTCAATGTACCGTATAAAACTCGAAAAAGGTATTTTAAGGTGAATTGTCGGTTTTGCTACACGAGGGGATAATCCACTTAATCGTCCATTTTAGTGGGAGTATCCCTCTCGTGTAGCAATGTACCCTGGGAGAATTACACTGCATTATGGGAGAAATCCCCTGTAACCTCAATAAGGAAACCCCTTGCATGGGGAACTGTATAAATATACAAGCCTGCAAATAAAGCCAGTTAGTTGCCTCCCAAACTGTGTTTCGTCCGGTTATTGGGAGGATTTGGGGACTTGCATTACTTTTCAGCGCTGACTGTGGATTTACCTGTGAAACCAGCGGAGATCGTGGATTATAATACTGCCCTCCGCTACAATTGGTGGCAAGCGACGGGATCCAACCTTACAGCCGAAAAAGCGCAATTCGTGCAAATTGCAACTGCCGAATGAGAAAAGGGAATGGCAAGTGGAATTCAGCAAAAGAACCGACTACCGAAGTGAATGGAGACGGATTATTCTAAACTAAAGAGACAGACGCTAAAAGAACTGCTAGAAGCCAGGGGTAAGATAGCCAGCAGCAAACCCAAGGCTACACTAATTGCCGAGCTGATGGAGGGAGACCGAGCCCGCAGCGCTACACCCCCAGCAGCCATGAAAGAAACCCTCTACCAGAGAGAAATGAGGACCAGGCTGGAATTTCTGCCACAGCCTATATCCGAAGCTATGATGCAAATGGTAATGGCGAATGTGCAGGAGTACGTGATGGCACACAGCCCACAACATACACCGTCCCGAGCGGTATCCCCGACTGGGTCACCCTACAGCCAGGTAAAACCCAAAATTCCCTATCATGCATTTAAAGTATTCTGCGAGGAGAAGGATGAGATCGATGGGTTCTTACAAGATTTTGAAAGGCTGTGTGATTTACATGACTTGGAACGGGCAGTATGGGTCCCACTGCTGGCAGGCAAGCTGGCAGGACGGGCAGCCGAAGCATATCGCGCTGTACCCAGCGAGGACAGTAAAGACTATGAGAAAGTGAAGCGAGCAATATTAGAGAGGTATGCCATTACCCCAGAGGCATACCGGCGGAAATTTAGAAACCTGCGAAAACCAGATAAAGATTCGCATGCTGAGTGGGCACACAAGCTGGACCAAGCATCGCAAGGGTGGATACAAGCGAGCCAAGCCACTACCATGGAAGGATTGCGACAGTTAATGCTGTTGGAGCAATTCTTCGACGGCTTGTCTCCAGTGACACAAGAATGGGTGCGAGACAGGAAGCCTCTAACCCTAACAGAGGCGGCCCGCTTAGCCGACCAGCATTTTGATGCAAGAAGGCATCAGATAACCCTCCCCAAGAGTTACTCGTGACCCACGGGGTCACCCAGCATTCCAACCCCCCACGCTCCCACTGCATCTCCTTTTCGCCCATCCCCAGGGAACATACCACCCACCTCCAGGTATAATGGACGGGCCAATATCCAGTGCCACACCTGCAAACAGTGGGGGCATATGGCCCGGGAATGCACCCAAAATCGAGGCAGACCTGCCTGGAATCAAGCCCGACCGAATCCAGCACCAAGGGCTGCTGCCCACCATTATCAGCAGGCACCAGCTGCCCAAGAGATGTGGAGCGTTCAAGCCGAGGAACCTCCAGGGGTATTACACGAGGTGATGTCTGTTCGAGCCACCGACAACAGGCAGCATCATCGCCAGCTGGTGACACTGGAAGGGAAAGAAGTACAAGGGCTCCGAGATTCCGGAGCCACGCTCACCTTGATCGCACCCCATCTAGTTCCAGGTTCCGCTCACACTGGCGGCTCAGTGGCCGTAAGGGTGGCAGGGGGAGCAGTGTACCATTTACCCACTGCTAAAGTACATTTGGATTGGGGTGTGGGAGAGGGGGTTGTGGAAGTAGGTCTCATGCAAAACCTACCAGCGGATGTTGTACTGGGGAATGACTTGGGCCAGATGACCTCTGCTTTTGTCCCCCAGGCTCCCTACCAAGAAGCCCATCCAGTCACCACACGGCAACAGGCCCGCACCGCGGCTCCTCCAACACACTCTGAGGCTCAGGTAAGAGACCAAGACCCCCACCCGACACGTATGTCCTGGGATACCCCAGCTAAGTTTGAAGCTGAGGTGAAGTCAGATCCCACAATACAAGTATAAAGAGACACGGTACGCACTGACCAGGGGGGGCTAGAGGGGGAGCGATACACTTGGGAGAAGGGGCTGCTTTACCGCACTGCTGAACGGGAAGTGGGAGGGTCAGTCACAGTGACCACCAAACAATTAGTGGTGCCCCAGAAGTACCGTCCCGAACTACTTAGGATTGCCCACGATATCCCCTTGTCTGGACATCTAGGAATGACCCGTACTCGATATAGGTTAACTCATGCATTTTTCTGGCCAGGGATTTCTAAAGATGTGAGACAATATTGCACCTCCTGTGATATATGCCAATATGGGCAAGCGAGGTGACCGTCACAAAGCTAAATTATGTCCCCTCCCGATTATTTCAGAACCCTTCAGTAGGGTGGCCGTGGACATAGTGGGACCCTTACCAAAACCCAGTCCCTCCGGAAAACATAGGGAACATTGGGAGGGAGAGAGTAGCCCAGATGGAACCCCTATCGTATCTTACGTACTGGAATTTAGGGACCGTCTGGAGGCGCTGACTCAGGAAGTGCGCACCAACCTCCAGGCGGCCCAACAACGCCAGCGCCGCTGGTACGATAGGGGAGCCAGAGACCGCAGCTTTCAAGTGAGACAGAAAGTTTTGATTTTAAAACCTGTCCGCACAGACAAACTGCAGGCCATCTGGCAAGGCCCATACCAGGTGGTGGAACAGAGGTGTGACACCACCTATGTGATTGGACCCTGCTCAGGGGTAGGGAAGAGACGCATGCTCCATGTGAACATGCTCAAACCCTACCATAAGAGGATAGAGGACGTGGCGGCGATATGCGCCTCAGCCTCTGAGGATCAGGAGAATCTGCCCCTACCTGACCTATTAGAACAGGAAGAACAGACAGAGCCCTCCAGGGGGGTTCAGCTGGGGGAGCGGCTAAGCCCTCAGGAGCGTGCCCAGGTACAAGAGCTGATTGTAGCTAAAGGGGCTACCTTCTCCAATTTGCCTGGGTACACTCCGCTAGCCACCCACCGAGTCGAAACCCCGGGACAGCTACCCATGCGGCAGACTCCATTTCGCGTCCCTGAAGCAGTCAGGACGCATATGAAAACGGAAATAGACGAGATGTTGCAGCTAGGGGTTATCGAACCTTCCGATAGCCCCTGGGCATCGCCGGTAGTGCTGGTACCCAAGAAGGACGGCACGACACGTTTCTGTGTCGACTACCGGAGGCTAAATGACAAAACGGTGTCTGATGCCTATCCGATGCCCCGGATAGACGAGCTGCTGGATAAGATGGCACGGTACCAGTATCTCACTACCATAGATTTATGTAAGGGATACTGGCAGATTCCCCTAGCCGAGGATGCCATCCCCAAGTCGGCGTTTGTCACCCCGTTTGGCCTGTATCAATTTCGAGTCATGCCATTCGGGATGAAAAACGCTCCGGCAACATTTCAGCGGATGGTAGATCGGTTACTGGACGGATTCCAGGAATACGCCTGTGCCTACTTAGACGACATCGCTATATTCAGCCAGACCTGGGCAGAGCATCTACAACACATAGGGGCCATCCTAGACCGTATCGGAGAGGCAGGGTTAACGCTAAAACCTAGCAAGTGCCATATAGGGATGGCAGAAGTGCAGTACCTGGGCCACCGGGTGGGAAGCGGGCAACAGAAACCTGAACCAGCTAACCAGATAAGTAAAAGCTGTAGCTAAATGGCCCACCCCTAGGACAAAAACCCAGGTGCTAGCGTTTCTGGGTACCGCAGGGTACTATAGAAAATTCGTACCCAACTATAGCGCCCTGGCCAAACCCCTGACTGACTTGACTCGTAAGAATCTCCCTCGACAGGTTGTCTGGGCCCCAGAGTGTGAGCAGGCATTCCAACAACTAAAAACTGCTCTAACCAATGCTCCTGTACTTGCTGCTCCTGATCCAACTAAAAGATTTCTTGTTCACACAGACGCTTCAATGTTTGGATTGGGAGCAGTGCTGAGCCAAGTTGGACCCGATGGCGGAGAACATCCCGTAGCTTACTTGAGCCGAAAGTTATTGCCACGAGAAGTAAGCTACGCCGCTATTGAGAAGGAGTGGCTGGCCGTGGTGTGGGCCCTTAAAAAGTTGCAGCCCTATCTGTATGGACAACCTTTTTCCCTACTCACAGATCACAACCCGTTGGTGTGGCTGAACCGTGTAGCTGGGGACAACGCCAGGCTGCTGCGCTGGAGTTTGGCGCTGCAGCCCTTCGATTTTACAATCCATTATCGCCCAGGGAAACAAAACGGTAACGCAGACGGGTTATCTAGACAGACTGAACTTGAAAAGTGATCTGTGAGTACTCTCCCGGACCTCCCCAAGCCGATCCGTTGGGATCAGACTGTGTATGCCGTCTTGGTTCTGGGGGAGCATTGTGGCAAACCTAGCCACTTCTGGACTATAATATAGAAAAGTTGTCTGTATACTGTACTGTGTGAATTGTATATCTTCTACTGTATGTATATTAGGCTATGGTCGTTCGCACGCTGGCAGCCGTAAGCTACCAGCAGGCAAACACTTCGTTCGACGAACAGCGGTTATCCGGGCTGTTCGTGGAACGAATACGGGCTCCCCAAATAGACCACATGCTTAGAGGCGTGTGGCGCTTGTTAACCGATTGCAACAATGTTGCAATCGGTAATTAGAGGCTTTCCTGGGTGGCTGTTGTTCGGCTACCGACCATGCGGCGGTCGGCCATCTTGGATCATCTATTCTTCAGCGGTGTTTGGTCGTCGAGTGCCTGGAACCAAAATCGGCTACTCGATGACTCGAACACCGCTGGACTTCCAGACCGTTCGGGAGCCCGGCGTTCGGTAGAATCATTCCCCTAAACGCAATCGGTAGATTGAGGGGAACTTTCATATACGACTGTATTTGTTGGGGCGTTCGGTCATTTCAGCTGGGATCTGAGCGGTATTCTCACAAAAGATGCGCTTAGACCCCAGCTATCTGCCGAACGTTCGGTTATGTCAATGTACCGTATAAAACTCGAAAAAGGTATTTTAAGGTGAATTGTCGGTTTTGCTACACGAGGGGATAATCCACTTAATCGTCCATTTTAGTGGGAGTATCCCTCTCGTGTAGCAATGTACCCTGGGAGAATTACACTGCATTATGGGAGAAATCCCCTGTAACCTCAATAAGGAAACCCCTTGCATGGGGAACTGTATAAATATACAAGCCTGCAAATAAAGCCAGTTAGTTGACTCCCAAACTGTGTTTCGTCCGGTTATTGGGAGGATTTGGGGACTTGCATTACTTTTCAGCGCTGACTGTGGATTTACCGGTGAAACCAGCGGAGATCGTGGATTATAATACTGCCCTCCGCTACACTGATCGCAGTGACAGCCTGTCACTGCGATCAGAGACTGCAGATCACGGTCACCGGCCACAGGGGGGTTGCCTGGGGGGCCAGGCATCCCCCCGACCGCGATCTGCAGCGGGCGATTAGCGCCGGCCACGTGGGCGGCCGTTATGGCGAGGACGTACTATTACGCCCGCCGGCGTTTAGAGCCGGCTCCTGCAGGGCGTAATAGTACGTCCTCCGGATTTAAAGGGTTAAATTACTCTATTTATTTTGAAAATTAAAAAATAGAAGTCATGTGAAAAGATCGAAATGTATCCTGTTTCAGTCTGCTATTATTATTTTGAGATATTAAATCAGTAATGAATCAAAACAAACCTTTGAAACACACCAAGCAAAGTGCATACATAATGGAATCCTAGAACCAATAATGCAACTGCTAAGTGATTGCACATGAAAAATTATACCAATACAAGTAATGAAACCATTCAAAAATAGAAAAGAAACGTAGACATCAAATAAACCAAATTACAAACAAAAGCTAAAAAAAATGTAAATAAGAATGATTGCACAGAGTTCTATATTTAAAGCACCATAACAAAAATAGGATTTGTGTTTAGTACAAATATTATTATTTATAAAACACCAATAAATTCTGCAGCACTGTGCAATAGGTGGACTAACAAACAAGTTGTTGCAACAAGACAAGTTGGATATATAATAACAAAAGGTGCTGGTGGTCATGCTTAGACAAGCTTATACCAAAAGAAAGATAACTATACAGGTGATACTCCAAAAATTAGAATATTGTGCAAAAGTTCATTGATTTCAGTAATGCAACGTAAAAGGGGAAACTAATATTTGAGATAGACGCATTACATGCAAAGCAAGATAGTTCAAGCCGTGATTTGTCATAAGTGCTATGATTATTGCTTACAGCTCATGAAAACCCCAAATCCACAATCTCAGTAAATTAGAATCAGCTAAGTAAGCCGTAACACCTGCAAAGGGTTCCTGAGCCTTTAACCCCTAAAGGGAATAAAAGGGAATCATGACATGTCAGACATGTCATGTGTCCTTAAGGGGTTAAATAGTCTCTCAGTCTGGTTCAGTAGGAATCACAATCATGGGGAAGACTGCTGACCTGACAGTTGGGCAGAAAACCATCATTGACACTCTTCAGAAGAAGGGAAAGCCTCAAAAGGTAGGAAGGAAGTTGCGAAGGAAGTTGGATGTTCCCAAAGTGCTGTATCAAAGCACATTAATAGAAAGTTATATGGAAGGGAAAAGTGTGGAAGAAAAAGGTACACAAGTAGCAGGGATGACCACAGCCTGGAGAGGATTGTCAGGAAAAGGGCATTAAAAAGTGTTGGGGACTTTCACAAGGAGTGGACTGAGGCTGGAGTCAGTGCATCAAGAGCCAGCACACACAGACGGATCCTGGACATGGGCTTCAGATGTCGTATTCCTCTTGTCAAGCCGCTCCTGAACAACAAACAACATCAGGAGCGTCTTACCTGGGCTAATGAAAAACAGACCTGGTCTGTTGCTCAGTGGTCCAAAGTCCTCTTTTCTGATGAGAGCAACCTGTGCATCTTATTTGGAAACCAAGGACCCAGAGGCTGGAGGAAGAATGGAGAGGCACACACTGCAAGATGTTTAAAGTCCAGTGTGAAGTTTCCACAGTCTGTGTTGATTTGGGGTGCCATGTCATCTGTTGGTGTTGGTCCACTGTGCTTCATTAAATCCAGGGGCAACGCAGCCGTCTACCAGGAGATTTTGGAGCACTTCATGCTTCCTTCTGCAGACGAGCTTTATGGGGATGCTGACTTCATTTTGCAGCAGGACTTTGCACCTGCCCACACTGCCAAAAGCACCAAAGCCTCGTTCAATGACCCTGGGATTACTGTGCTTTATTGGCCAGCAAACCCGCCTGGCCTGAACCCCACAGAGAATTTATGGGGCATTGCCAAGAGAAAGATGAGAGACATGAGACCAAACAATGCAGAAGAGCTGAAGGCCGCTATTGAAGCATCCTGGTCTTCCATAACACCTCAGCAGTGCCACAGGCTGATAGCTTCCATGCCATGCCACATTGAGGCAGTAATTGCTGCAAAAGGGGCCCAAACCAAGTACTGAGTACATATGCATGCTTATACATTTCAGAGGTCCGATATTGCTCTATGTACACTACTTGTTTTATTGATTGCATGTAATATTCTAATTTACTGACATTGTGGATTTGAGGTTTTCATGAACTGTAAGCCATAATCATTGCACTTTTGACAAATCATGGCTTGAACTATCTTGCTTTGCATGTAATGCGTCTATCTCATATATTAATACAAAAAGAGCAGTCCTGCGCTCACTCCCATCACTACTGGGCCGGCAGCAAGGACTACAGTACACATCAGCCCCAATATATAGTAAAAACCAAAGCAAAGAAAAAGTTACCTGTGCTCTCTCCTTAATCCCTATGTATATTTAGACAAATGGAGGTCATTTAGTTGCTCCAATGGCCATTGGAGGGAATGCCCGCCTGCCAACGTCAAGGCAGACCCCCCTAAGCGGGTCCTAACACTGACCCTTCAGCCTGCTTCCTTGAGCTTCTGGCAAAGATATCTCTAATGAGACAGAGAGGGGTATTTTTTATACACACCCCTACATAATTATTAACCCTTAATAGGGAACACATGGGAGTGAGTGCAGGACTTCTCTTTTTGCATTTGTATTTACTTTGTATCACACAGCCTGGTTACAATGCTGCCGCCCATCCCATGTGTTCCCTATTAAGGGTTAATAAGTATATAGGGGTGTATATAAAAAATACCCCTCTCTGTCTCATTAGAGATATCTTTGCCAGAAGCTCAAGGAAGCGGGCTGAAGGGTCAGTGTTAGGACCCGCTTAGGGGGGTCTGCCTTGACGTTGGCAGGCAGGCATTCCCTCCAATGGCCATTGGAGCAACTAAATGACCTCCATTTGTCTAAATATACATAGGGATTAAGGAGAGAGCGCAGGCAACTTTTTCTTTGCTTTGGTTTTTACTATATATTGGGGTTGATGTGTACTGTAGTCCTTGCTGCCGGCCCAGTAGTGATGGGAGTGAGCGCAGGACTTCTCTTTTTGTATTTGTATTTACTTTGTATCACACAGCCTGGTTACAATGCTGCCGCCCATCCCATGTGTTCCCTATTAAGGGTTAATAAGTATATAGGGGTGTTTATAAAAAAATAACCCTCTCTGTCTCATTAGATATATATTTGCCAGACGCTCAAGGAAGCAGGCTGAATGGTCAGTGTTAGGACCCGCTTAGGGGGGTCTGCCTTGACGTTGGCAGGCGGGCATTCCCTCCAATGGCCATTGAGGCAACTAAATGACCTCCATTTGTCTAAATATACATAGGGATTAAGGAGAGAGCACGGGTAACTTTTTCTTTGCTTTGGTTTTTACTATCTCATATATTAGTTTCCGCTGTTACGTTGCATTACTGAAATAAATAAACTTTTGCACGATATTCTAATTTTTCGAGTATCACCTGTATAACAGAGCAGCTCTCATGCTCCTATGAGGTATATTATTAAATCACTTAAGTTATACTGTATAAAGCATACATTTTATATTTTTCTACTGACTTAAATTGAAAGACTGCAGATTTACTAATGTGATAAAAAATGAAATTGTGATTTGCTCCCCTGTACCAACATTGCAGTGAATATATTTCATTTAGAAAACAATAACATAAATAAAGCATTATGTATTAGACTTGTGCAATTCGTTTCGGTCCAAATTAAAATTCGGACGAATTTCGGCAATTCAAACATTCGGATGCTTCCGAATGTCCAAATTTCCGAAGTGCCGAACCAAACCACCGAATTGCTGAAGTGCTGAATTTCGGAAGTGCCGAAGTGTTTCGTATTTCTGAAAAGTGTCAAAACAGGAGAGGGAGGGAAAAATAAGGGAATTTAACCCAGGAAACTAACCCTACATCTACTGCTACTCCTAGCCCTAACCATTACCCCAACCTTCCTCTAACCCTACCCCTAACCCTAACCCTACCTCTAACCCTAGTAGGGGTAGGGTTAGGGGTAGAGCTGGGGTTAGGGGTATAGAGTTTGGGGTTAGGGGAACGTGTAGGGTTAGAGTGAGGGGTAGGGCTAGGTGTAGGGTTAGGGGAAGGGTTAGGATTAGGGGTAGGATTTGGGTTTGGGTAAGGGGTAGAGATATGGTTGGGGGTAGATGTAGGGGCAGGGTTAGGGGTAGAGGTAGGGTTAGGGGTAGGGAATTGGCAAAGTCCCGAATTTCGGAAGTACCGAACCAAATTTTTTGCCCTTGCACATCCCAATTATGTATTAAGAGACATCTCTAGATTCACCATACTGTAGAACTGCTAAGAAAGAATACACATTCATATATTTTCGTAGAAGGTACTGTTAGTGTTTGAAGCAATGCAGAAGGTCTTGGAATAAGGAAGGTAGCTAATTCCATAATACATACTATCAATGGTGGGTAGTCTACTATTACATTAAGATTTTAGGCAAAGATAGGCTTGACATATTTTAAAAAGGTATGCAGTTTAGAATGGTATAGCATAAACATTATACTTAATTTCTTCAAGGATAGACATTTTTTTATTTTTTTCCCCCCAATTTAAAAATATTTATTTTATTAGTCATAAAAATAATGGGAGATAGAGTGGGGCCTGACATGCAGCTCCTGCTTACCTGCGATAAAACTGAGTAAATATTCACTCAATTAAGCTTGAAAGAGGTCCTCTGCAACTTTTGGCCCACTATAACTTGCAGGCTGCAACATACTAAGCTTGGGTGGTGGTGTCCAGATGGGTACTTACCTCATTCGCATATGAGGCCTACTGAAGCCTGCTTTCTAGTAGCTGGGAGTGGCGGCGGACATGCTGGCTCAGGGCGCGTGTTTTGTAGCATTTCCCTCACAACCCCGTTACCCCCTTCCCCTTTTTTGTACGGGTGGGGGATATACCAGTCCACCACTGCGTTTACCTGCAAACTTGACTCCACCGCTGCTACTTTGGAAACCGCATGGTCAAAGATGGCTGCTGAGCTGGGTTTCTGCAACACAGGCCAGACGTGGAGAGCAGCCTTTGAGGCCAGATTAAATGTGATATGCCAAGCATTCTGGCATCGATTAAGCAGCCGACCTCAAGACACGACCCCCCCATGCAGACACGGAGACACAAGCTTGCACTGCACCCCCGTGTTTTTCTTCCAGCCTGAGGATCCAAGCGGAGCCCACCGTCCACACACCCAAAGAGGATTCGGATTCTGATACTCCCGCGGGCCCAAGACCCTACCACACAGAGGAAATTAGAGTATGTGGGGTTTTGGCCCTCATTAAGGCATGGGTTCAAGGTTGCAGAGAGTGGAGACGATCAGGAGTAGGTCTTGCTAGGTGGCAGGGAGCCTGGCAAGATGGAGCTGAGGGACCCGGAGAAGACAGGGAGTTCAGCATGATGCTGGACATTCTGAAGCTGCCCAATTGCGGCATTGGCTGAACACCATCCATATTCATGCCTAACTAATAAAACATTTTGAGCATTGCAGTGTATATGTTTTCATGTTATAAGTGCCTAGTGGTTACAAATAAGCCCTAAATGTTAGCAAACCTAGTTAGTTTTCACAATATTATGACATGCCTTGTCAGACTTGCATTCAGGTAGTCATGCTAAGTTCACAGAAGTAGCTTGTTCCCTTATCTTGTGCCTACTATATAGTGTAATTGTGTTACTATCCTGTTCTCCATTTCTCTTATTTACAAAAATACTTGTGCATTACACTCTTAAGCCATGACTATGCTATGTTTCAAGTGTGTGAAAATACTTGCCTGTTTAATCTATTCAGTTTTATGTAGAGAGTTTTTCTGCAACATATCTTGTCGCAGTGGTATAATAGCATGAGCTCAAGAAGTTGTCCTGTTTTAACTTTCTTACTGCACAGTGCTCCAAATCTTCATGTATACCGTTTGAAAGCTTCAGCTTAAATATTAAAGAATACATAACCCGTCGAAAGGGATTACAGCATGCTCAAATAATCTTTTAGTCACAACGGATAAAGATATCTTATTACTTCTATTTCTACAAAAACGTGCAACTGTATTGAATGTCATGCAACTGTTTTATCATGTCTGTTTCTGAAATGCTTGCTATTGCTGTTGTGGCATCGCAAGCTTGTATTGTAATTTTATGCTTGTCAAAATTAAAAACTTATAAAAAATAAATAAAGGTAGATAGGGATGACAGAAAAAAGAAAAAATAGAGGGGGAGGTAGGGACAAGGGAAGGGTACATTTGCACATTAAGTACACATTTCCAAGAGAAATTCAACATATTTTTATGATTTAAAGGGAAACTCCAGTGCCAGGAAAACGATCCATTTTTTCCTGGCACTTGAGGGTCCCTCTCCCTCCCACCCCCCAATCCCAAGTTACTGAAGGGGTGAAAACCCCTTCAGTCACTTACCTGAGGCAGCGGCGATGTCCTTCGCCGCTGTCTCCTCCTCCGCGCCGCTCCTCCTCTGCATTGCGTCAGCCGGTGGGCGAGACTGATCCCGCCCACCGGCCGAGTAGACCTAATGCGCATGCGCATTACGTCTCCCCATAGGAAAGCATTGAAAAATAATTCCAATGCTTTCCTATGGGGAAATGAGCGACGCTGGAGGTCCTCCAACAGCATGAAGATGTCCAGCGATGCTCTAGCATAGGTTTCCTGTGCTATGAAGGAGGAAGTGACCTCTAGTGGCTGTCTAGTAGACAGCCACTAGAGGTGGAGTTAACCCTGCAAGGTAATTATTGCAGTTTATAGAAAACCGCAATAATTACACTTGCAGGGTTAGGAGTAGTGGGAGTTGGCCCCAGACCACTCCAATGGGCTGAAGTGGTCTGGGTGCCTGGAGTGTCCCTTTAACAGTTACATAATGTCACACATATTGTATATATCTAAATATTCTTGTATATTCATGAGTCATAAAACCATATTGATTGATAATTAGAGATGTCCAGAACAGTTCGCCGGCGAACATAGCTTGTTCGCGGTCGCCGCGGTGGGCGAACATATGCGATGTTCGGTCAGCCCCCTATTCGTCATGGAGGTGGGAGGGTCTGGGAGGGAGGGTCTGCTGCTGATTGGCTGGAATGTGTCTGCTGACTGTGAGGTACAGGGTCAAAGTTTACTCAATGATGACGAATAGGGGGCGGACCGAACATCGCATATTTTCGCCCGCCGCGGCGACCGCGAACAAGCTATGTTCGCCGGCGAACAGTTCCCGGCGAACTGTTCAGGACATCTCTATTGATAATACATTAGATAGAATAGAGCCTGGAATCAACTCCAGGTAGATAAATCCATTCTTATCTTGATGGCATTTTCCTCACAACCTATCAACCATTATGAGAGAGTATCTTAATAGTAATACTAAAAAGGGAGATATTTAATGACAACTCACCACACTTAGTTGTGTGATGATACATATGATAGGTACTATAGTACTTTTGTTCTAAGACTAATCTTTTGGTTTTCTTTTTAGATTTAAACTAATATTCCCGTTAGTTCAAAATACAGCCATGTATACACATTATTTATGATATGTGAAAATTGACATCTTTATTTACAAATAAGGGTTAGCCAATCTCCATGTACTCCAGAGTTCCCATGCTTTCATATAAGTTGCAGAGGGGGGAAGAAACATATCAGTTCTTTCATAAGTTTTCTGTTTGTTTAAATCTGCCAAAACATCTGTTAATCTTAGAGGTATCGAGGATTTCCATTTCGTCGCAATATTTTGCTGTGCTGTAAGAGTAATTTGAATAATCAGTTTTAATTTATAACGAGGGAATAGCTCTGCGAAATTGGAAATATTGTATGGTCTGACCATGCCCCAGTAATGCTAACACTAACTGATAAATTCACAACACGGGGACAGACACCTTGGCGACTTAATGATCGTCTCCTACTTAATCCAGACGTATACACCAAACTTAAGGCAGAATTATCCTCTTTCTTCAATATAAATGATACCTCTGATATATCAGCGGATACATTGTGGCAAACACATAAGGCGGTTATTAGAGGTTCCCTGATTAGTCAAGCTTCTTACATAAACAAACAAGCAAAACAAAAATACATTTCATTACTGGAATCACTAAGAGATGAAACGAGCGCTCAGGCCCCAAACCCCGCCACACAACAAAAAATAGACAATATCAGAGGACAACTAAATGATATACACGTGAAAGTCACAGCTACAATAGCACATAAGTTAAAGGTAACAACTTATACTCAAGGAAACAAAGCAGGGAAGAATCTAGCCAAGACATTTAGGCAAAAACGACAAAACGCCAAAATCCCATATCTCATAGATGCAAAGGGCCAAAAAATGTATAATCCCCAAACAATTAACGACATGATGGCAGACTACTATACTGAGTTATATAACTTGAAGGATGACAAACACACACATCAACCACTACAGCCCAGCTGTCACAACTTACAAACATAGACCAATCCATGCTAATAGAACCCGTCACATATCAAGAAATAGCAGCCACAATTAAAGCACTACCTAAGGGGAAATCTCCAGGCCCAGATGGGTTCACAAATTTATATTATAAAACCTTCTCCAATTTGTTAATCCCATACTTAGAAAAACTATATAACCATATAATAACCACAGGCGACATACCGCAAGAAATGTTACTTGCACATATCACGACTCTGCCAAAGCCAGGGAAACCACCCAATAAGTGTCAAAATCTGCGTCCCATATCATTGCTTAATACAGATTTGAAAATCCTTGCTAAAATCTATGCTAACAGGCTCGGGGCCCTTATGCCAAGGTTGATAAAGGACGACCAAGTAGGGTTTGTTCGGGGTAGACAAGGTTCTGATAGAACTAGGAAATTGCTCAACATCTTTCACTCAATACAGAAAACGGGGGAACCCAGTGTGGCTATGTCGTTGGATGCAGAAAAAGCATTTGACAGGCTACACTGGGACTACCTGAAAACAACACTCAGACAGTATGCATTCCCTGAGAAATGTATTACTATAATATCCGCGCTCTATGGCAACCCAACGGCAAAAATTTCAAATGGGGGTTTCACGTCAAAAACACTGCCTATCTCCAACGGTTCTAGACAGGGCTGCCCCCTTTTCGCTGACGATGTCATGCTCACCCTCTCCAAGCCGGAGGCATCCCTCCCAACACTCCAACGTATATTAACAGAATTCAGCAATTGTTCGTATTACAAACTTAATACCGCTAAGACACAAATTATGGGTTTAAACATAAACAAAACGCAACTTAAACTCTTACAAACCAAATACCCATATGATTGGAAACAAAACCATTTAACCTTTTTGGGTATAGACCTTACACCCCAATTACACCAACTATATAAAGCAAATCACATAAAACTACTTAGTTCAATCAAACAACAATTACAAAGTTGGAAAAATAAATATGTCTCATGGATGGGACGAATAGCAGCGGTTAAGATGTTGCCAAAACAATTTCTTAAGGAGTCTCAAAAAAGTATAAACCACTTTGTCTGGGGGGGGAAACGATTGAAAGTAGCGGCAGATGTCATGTATAAATATTTTAAGGACGGCGGGATGAGGATGCCAAATGTAGCCCGATACTATAAAGCAGCTATGTTAAGCACATTAATATACTCGCATCATTATACCAACCCACCATCATGGGGGCAATTGGAAACCACACTGGCGGGGGGGCTTACACTCCCAACGCTGGCTTGCAGAAACTCCAAACTTGGGATGAGCTCATAGGGAGAGGCCGCTTAGCTTCGTACATACCCCCAGTTCTACCTCTTCAAACATACAAAATCCTTATCCCCGGGTTTGACTATGGCTTGTGGAATAAACATGGGGTCAGGTTCCTATCACAAATAATGGTTGACGGCCGTCTGGCAGATTTCGCCTCTCTCACCCGACAATTTAACCTACCAGGGAAAGCTAATTATTCATATTTGCAATTAAAATCATGGGTAGGGAAACATCAAGCCGCAACAACAAAGTGATATGTTGACAGAGGTGGGAAAATTATGTACATCCTCCAAGCCTCCTCCCAGGATGCTATCACATTTATATCGACTGATCACGGAATATGATCAATCACCAGAACCTAATTTTAAAAAGGCATGGGAAAGAGATCTAAACAAGAAGGTGCCTGATGAAACATGGTCAAAAATATTTATAGCGCATAAAAACCTTACACTAAATACTACACATATCGAAGTTAGTAGGAAAGTTCGATACAGGACATATCTAGTACCAGCTAAACGTCATAAAATTGATGCAAATAGACCTAAGTCATGTTGGAGATGCCAATCAGAATTGGGGACCATGATCCATATGTGGGGGTCCTGCCCGAAGCTTAAATTATTCTGGGAGGAGGTCTCCACCACGATTAAAACAATCACAGGTACAACAATACCACACACCCCAGACACATATTTGTTGCTGGTGTTACCGCAAGGTCTACAAATAATCGACCGCTACTTAACATACCACACTATCATCGCAGCTCTAGCTGCAATAGGGAGGACATGGTTAAAAACATGCCCACCGAACTTCCAACAATGTCTTGGGGAAATAGACTTAACTAAAAAATATGAAATGGAAACAAGAAGGATGAAATCCAGAAACAAAATGTGGTCCACAGCATGGGACAAATGGGAACTATGGAGACAGAATAAAAGTCTACCTGCATAACGGATACGCCGACTACTCAGGTCGAGTAAACTCTCATGAGATAACAGACCGAATTCTCCCCTTCCTTCTCCCCTGTTAGATCCTTCCTAGTTTATCCCTAGTTACTACCCCTGCTATACTGCTATTAAGGGAAAGACACAAGGTTAGAGTCAGCGTGACAAGTGGATAATACAGTAGAGTATTTTAACGAAGGATAATTGATACAAATACTGGAATATAGACACATAGGAAGGTTTCATAGTAATACTGAGTTAAAGGTACAGGTTATACCCCCCGAGTGGGGAAACACCACGCAAAAGATATACAATACGGAACACTTCCCAACTCTATCCTATATTGTATCCCAACTCACGGAAATCCCCCCTTATATCATCGCAGCTCTAGCTGCAATAGGGAGGACATGGTTAAAAACATGCCCACCGAACTTCCAACACTGTCTTGGGGAAATAGACTTAACTAAAAAATACGAAATGGAAACAAGAAGGATGAGATCCAGAAACAAAATGTGGTCCACAGCATGGGACAAATGGGAACTATGGAGACAGAATAAAAGTCTACCTGCATAACGGATACGCCGACTACTCAGGTCGAGTAAACTCTCGTGAGATAACAGACCGAATTCTCCCCTTCCTTCTCCCCTGTTAGATCCTTCCTAGTTTATCCCTAGTTACTACCCCTGCTATACTGCTATTAAGGGAAAGACACAAGGTTAGAGTCAGCGTGACAAGTGGATAATACAGTAGAGTATTTTAACGAAGGATAATTGATACAAATACTGGAATATAGACACATAGGAAGGTTTCATAGTAATACTGAGTTAAAGGTACAGGTTATACCCCCCGAGTGGGGAAACACCACGCAAAAGATATACAATACGGAACACTTCCCAACTCTATCCTATATTGTATCCCAACTCACGGAAATCCCCCCTTATATACAATAAGGAGAGAAGACACAAGGTTGTCGATGGCATTATAGGTCGACAACACATTAAAGTTCTTCATGAATAATAGCTAAGACATTACATTAAAATAATGTGATATAGGATGATACTATATTGATGATGTATTTTAACTTACAAGTTTCGCCTTGCATGGGGAAGCTTACTGCAAAAGATACAAATGCTGTATTGTTCCCTTCCCTCTTCCTTTCTGTATCCCTCTATGCTGACGGAAAACAATAAATAAATAAAAAATAAAAAAAAGGAGATAACAGGTATTTTACTTGATAAGCTTTTATTATCTCTTTGTTTTGTGTGACCAATATAAAACATTGTATCCTAGAATAAGTGGGGAAAGTAAAGCATTTAAATTTCCCTAGTAATCTACTAATTAAGTAATGCTCAGAATTCCTGAGCATACTTGTGTCATGGCTATCCCAGACACGGGAGAGGGGACGGACATTGTCTTAAAAGTAACTCCACAAACTGTAGGAACAAAAAAAATGAAAACTTATATGTGCCATTTTTTATATTATTCTGTTTTTATATCATGATTTTTTTTTCCCCGCTTTTCTGCCCCTCTACTCATTTTTCTTTTTTTTCCCTTTTCTTTTCCCTTTCATTCCATTTCCTCTTCTATTTTATAAAATATATTTGGGGTTTATCAAAATAATATTTGGAATCTTTATAATTAAAGAGTGGGCCTCTAATTCCCCTTAAAAGCTAGTAGTTTGAGATATAAATCTCAATAACTTAAATTATTCTCTTCATATGAATAATGAACATATGTTCATGCTACATAACAAAAACACATTAATATGTTACAATATGTTTCAATGTACCCACTTATGTCATAAAACATTTCCACATCAAAATATGTATCACTTAATTATATTTTAGAATGTTTCCTAACTAAAACAACTTGGCTCATTATGTTGCAATTTGGTAAAATTAAAAAAAAAATATCCACACCCTAATACAATGCAGATAACTCAATTAAACCATGACATGTATCCCACTTCCAAATAGCCACATAGAGGAATATTTAACCATCTTGCACTAAAAAAGCTTAAAGTATGCATCCATTAACAAGAAAGTATATTGAATTGAACAAAATTCATTTAGCTCTTTTGTCAAATTGCAGTCCTGGAATATACATTCTTTTTAACTATTTTTTTTAATTTATCTTTTGGGGGTTATTTCCTCTTTTTCTCCTTCTTATTTTTATTTTTTTATTTTTCCCTTCCTTTCTCCTCTCCTTCCCATTTTCCATTTTCCCTATAACAATTTAGCAATTAGTTATATTTTATCCATGCTCCATTAATATATATGCAATTTTACTTGATATATTGGAGAAAAAAAGAAAAGACAACCCAAAATAAATGAATATACTTAATATACATAATAAACCCCCATTCCTTAATAATGTATTAATGAATTAAAAATTATTGTACAAAAGAAAAAAAGGAGAGGAAAAAAAAGAGAGAAAAAAAACAACAACAAAAAACAACAACCTGTTTTCATGTTTTCATATCCGAGTCCATTCTGGTGTTATTGTGAGTATTCCGGTTGGCTGTGTTGATGGTATGTCTGGCAGTGGGATATTCCATTTGCTTAATTTCTGCAAGGCTTCTGCAAGTGTAGTAATCAAGTTAATAATTCCCTCTTTGTGTATAAGTAATTTAGCCGGATATCCCCATCGATAAGCTAAATTGTGAGTGCATAAGGTAGCAGTAAATGAAGAAAAGGATTTAAGGAACTGAAGAGTAGCTGCAGACAAATCAGCAAATATTTTTATAGCTTTATAAGGATCTGGTATTTCGCCATTCTTGTAAGCATTTGTAATCCGCTCTTTTACATGATAGAAATTAATACATACTATCACATTTCTAGGTATTATTTCTGGTAACTTTTTTGGTCTTCGTAGGAAATGAGCTCTGTCAATTATCAGTTGGTCTAGTTGTGTTTCAGGTGTAATAACTTTAAATAAATCTATCATGTAGCTATGTGAATCAGGATTCTTTACTGACTCCAGGATACCCCAAACATAGAGATTATTTCTCCTGGAGCGATCCTCTAGGTAAGCCAATTTCAATATTTGTACTCCCAGGAGACTATCCATTTCTTTTAATTTATCTGCTACACTATTGTGTGCATTTGCAAAATGTCAAGCTTTTGCTTCATTTGGGAGGTTCTTTGGCCTACCTCCTGAATTTCCTTGTGTAAGTCAGCCTTCAGTGTTATAATTTGACTTTTAAAATTATTCAGCATAGTATTTGAGAGCTCTGCTAACATTGCTCTCATAGTAGATACAGTCAAGGGTCCTTCTTCCGGTAGTAAGCTCAAGAGGCTGATGGTGAAGGTGAAGGATCTCTTGAGCGAGAATCCATGCCAACGCCACCATCTTGACTAGAAGGTAAATCCTCTCGGAGTTTCTCTATAGGAGCTCTGGCCCAAAAATAGGATGTTTTTTCCACATTGTCTGCTTTTGCAAACTTGCCTTTGCTTCTCTTTGACAATACCATGGTAGGTAGCCACTCAGTACCTAATATTACCCAGTATATCAGTTGTTTTTCTGCTCCTCGATATTCTGGCGGCAGGAGCTTTACGTAAGTGTGTTCTCACAGCACGAGGTTAAGCCCTGCCCCAAGGTTAAACATTTTTTAAGCTTCCCATGCCACAATTATCTGAACTTTTTTGTTTCATTGATTGAAATATGCTATTAAAAATACACTATATGGACACAAGTATTGGGGCACCTGACTATCACACAACTGGGACTAGTATGACATTAGAAATATAGAGACATTAATATTAAAATGTGACAATAAAATACCCATTTAACCACCAGTGAGAAATGTGTAAAGATAAAAAATTAAATACATATTACCTTTTTTACATTGTAATGTAGATTTTACAAGGATTCCTCTAAATCTTCATAATAATAACCATACAACATATCTACATATATAAACACAAAAATGAAACATATAGTAGTAGTATAAAATCATAAATGTGTATTTTGTGAATAGTTAAACTCACAAAAATGAATTTTAGTAGCCATGTTACTCAGAGTTGTATATATAGATTCCTCAGTCTTCTTTAAGTGCAGTGTATGTAGGAAAAGGACATTAAAGCAAGTTTAAAATGCTCAGGAAATTGCATAACTACACTTTCCACCTCAGGAAGAAATTGCATGTGAGACACGGAAGAGATCCACAAAGGTCCTGGTCTTGGCTGCTCAAAACAGATCTTAGTGGAGTCTCGACCAGGTACACAGTTGAACGCAGCTACAGGCATTCCCACATATCCAGTTCACTCATCTGCTGCTGGCTGAAGGCAGGCTACTTTTCCAAACCCACTGTGAGAAATAGCAAGCCCACTTCAATGTAACACTTATAACCGCAAGGCCGAACATCTCAACAACTCCAACAACCCATTGAAAGGCAGATTGAAAACATATTGCAGCTTTGCTCCTACCTAGACACATCAATTCTAACTTGTAAATACTCTAGTTAATGTTGTTTACTTTCCACATTTGCTCCTGGTCCTTATTCCTACTACTCACCAGGACTACCTGGTCACCAAAGCCAGGAGTGATGTACATTTTGCAGTTGTCCTACCAAAATACTGTGATACTATTTGGCAACCTGCATATAAGTA
The DNA here is from genome assembly GCF_036172605.1 of Pelobates fuscus. Lineage (NCBI taxonomy): Eukaryota > Metazoa > Chordata > Amphibia > Anura > Pelobatidae > Pelobates > Pelobates fuscus. Next base: position 367,301,875 of record NC_086317.1, read on the forward strand.
AACACCTTAACCATGAAGTCTAAGCTCACTACCTCATCTAACACTTCAATTGAGCTGAATCTACTGCTCTTCATATATGCCAGGATACATACAATATTAAATATTACTAAAATTGCCTAATCTAATCTCATATCACTTTACACTCAATGATGGAAAAATTTGTCCAATCGGGGAAGAACAAGACCAAACCATACCCCAAAACCATCTCTCAAAACACCAGATTTATGTACAGAAGATAGCTCATCAATACCACTAGCCACTCTAGATGCCTTGTACACGCCAATTAGCTTGGTTGCTGCTTCTAAGTGCTGCTACAAAGTGTATTTGGAGAACTTGGACCATGTACGTAGATAACAATGCTATTTTGATGAGAGGTCAAATAATTTTGTTTCTAATGATGAAAACAATGGAATAAACACACTCAGTAGGGATTTGGCAAATGCTTGTCTAGCATACATAGCAGCATCAACTTATGCAACAATAGAGCAAACATATGTGGAGGCAAAGCAAAATTTGGACTCCTTCCTCTGGAAAAAGTGAAAAAACAATTAGAATTCTCAATATATATATATATATATATATATATATATATATATATATATTTAATTGGAATGGGTGAATGGGCAAATTAATCATGTATTTAGCTCAACCCAAACCAAGATGAAACCCATATTGTTAAAAGTGGCAGAACTCATAACACAGATCCAATAGCAATTATTAAAACATTCTAAAAGTGAATTCTCCAAGTGAGTAACTTCCCTGTTCAATGCCATAAACATAGAGAACGTACCAACTGAACTTCTCTAGAACAATCTTAATCCCAAAACAGACATATACTTAGTGCCATTATCCTCATACAGACCGATTACACTATTAAATAAAAATGTCAAACTAAATAGATTTTAAAAGAATTCTGGCAAACAGATTTCAGCAATTTCTGCCTGAGATCTTACATCCCCCATGTAAAGGCCACAGTCTCTATATATGACAAACACATCAATAAAAAACAAGCAGTCTTGCTCAGTTTAGATGCTCCAAGGGCATTTGACCAAGTATTTTGTCCTCATCTTTTTACAATCCTAAAATTCTACTTCTTTGGCATCTCATTCTATAACAGTATGAAAGCATTATACACACAACAATCTACAAAAATAAACAATGGTTTAGATTCCGAAGATTTCATAATTAAGAGAGGGGTAAAACAGGATTGCTTATTATTGCCAATGCTATTTAACCTAGCTTTAGACCCATTCATTAGACTCATTCATTCTTCGGAAGACATGAAGAGGATACAGCTAGGTCCACACACTATCAAACTTACCGGTTTTGCTGACAACCTTTTACTCTTTGTACTTTACCCCCCACACCCTATAATATCCCTCCCAAATGCATAGCCCTCTTCAAAAAATACTTCCCAATTACAGGCTTTCCAATAAACTGGTCCAAGACAACAGCTCTGAGATTAGTTCTGGGCCCATTGATATGTTCATAGTCATCAACAACTCTAAAATAAACAACCCTGAATCTTACATTCTTAGGGGTACTAATACCAAAACATCTGTCCACTATATATAGAATCACCAATCGTGACTGAAGTGAAAGACCTTCTCACTAGATGGGAACATCTCCCTTTGACTTTATTGGGGAGAGCTACCTTACTCAAATTAGCAATAATACCAAAACATATTTTTCCACTACAAGCCCTACCAATAATAATCACAAGATCCGATGCAAAAATTCTGAACCAGACCTTCTCCACATTTTTTTGGAAACACAAGCATCACCTAATTGCATTATAAAAACTGTCCAAAACTAGGTTTACCCAACCTAAAACTGTACACTCTAGCACAAGCATGTCAAACTCGCGTGCTGGTGTGAAAGCAGAGTAGGCACCTGCTTTCCCCACATTGCAGGTGCCTACTCTGCTAACACTTACCTGGTCGGGGAGGAAGGGACGTAGGATGCAGCAAAGAAGCTCAGCCTTCCTTCTCCTCACTGCTCCCTCCCGAGCGCCGTCTGAAGTGAAGCCGGATGCCGAATATGACATCACAAAAAGACATATATCTGATTGTGCTGAAAAGCTTGTCATCCCCTCCTGGGCTAAGTCCCCTTTAAGTATGGATCAAGCTTCAATGCCTTCTGATTATAGGTAAGCTTGATCCATACTTAAAGGGGACTTAGCCCAGGAGGGGCTGACAAGCTTTTCAGCACAATCAGATATGTCTTTTGTTCCACAACCTTTGTGAGTGTACCTATTTGCATTTATCTTTTATACTGTGTTATTAAATACTTCACTATATTTGTTTTTTCTCCTATGTCTCTACATGGTTAATCTGGAAAACGTATGGTAACTATATTTACATGTTTTGTGATTGTGGCGCCCCCATTGGTATATATATTTTTAACTATACTATTTGTTCATTTGTATTGTTTTTGGGGAATTGGGAGCTATCCCTTATCTGGAGTGGCAAGCCTGCACTGTTTATGCACTTTATACCACACACCGCTTCTGTATGCATATTATTACCCACTTAAACAATTTTCTCTAGCTCAGAGACTTAGCAACTGTCTAACATATGGGATGGGCGGAGCAGATCTACACTAATGTTTCTGTGTGCTTTGTGAAAATCGAGGAAGTCTGGAAACAGGTAGAAAACTACATAGCACAAAACTAACCCACATGATCTTAGCTGCTGCATGTAAAATCATACTGCATAACTGGATAGATCCATCGCCCCCTCATTATCATTACTGCACAGAGACTATCCTTCTTATTTCATACGGACTGGGTGGAAACCTCATCAAATAAAAGTGTTCTAGTGAAAAATAATGTCTTACCTGGCAACCATATATTAACATGTTAGATAGAACTATCCAAGCAAAAATTAAAACTACTTTTGAATTCACAGACTGGTACTTGACCAGGGTAATAGCAGCCAACCTGCCAACTCAAATTATCACGAAACAGCCATCCTTAAATGTAAGCTACTCTCGTGTTTAACCAACTAAAACACTTTAAGGAGGACAGATGTAGTTAAAATTTATTTATTTTAATTTGTTGCTCCATTTGTTAAACAATAGTCATGTATTTTTTTTTCCATTTTTTTTTTCTTTTGCAAATGGCATGCAAGATGCAAAGCACATAACTTTCATACTTGTATTCTACAAAACGTGAATTGTATCTATTATACTGAATGCAAGAAGTGATTCATGACAATAAAGAGATTGACACTAGAATGCATTCTATCATATTTTGTTACCTTTTACATATTTTAGGTTTGATAACTTGCCTTAAAGCTGAAATGAATGATACCTGCATTTATCAGCCTTCTTGATAGCCTGCCGATTTCCCATCCTCTAAAAGCTCCCATGTCCACAATATATTCTGCATGAGCAGTTTCAGCATAAATGAGGATCATTAGACTGGCTGCTTTCCATGCATATTGTTGCTGCTTGAAGAGGCGATGAGGCGATGAGCTCTCTAATCACATCTATTTCTCTCATTGGTAAAATTGATTACATGTTCTAAGTCATACATATATATACATTTCTGTGTGTGTGTGTGTGTGTGTGGTTGCTTGTCTGTGTCTGTGAGCTGTGAGTGTCTATGCGTATGTTTGTGCATATGAGTGATAGAGAGTATTTGTCTATCTGACTCACTCTGTCTGTCTGGTCTACCTGTCTGTCTATTTTTTACTCAATCACTGTCTATCTTTGCATTTTTTTACTTCTTTTCCAGGCTGCAAATAGTTGTCACTGTGATACAATTTTACACAGACATTTCAAACTATATTCGATGAATATATTTGCCAATAAATAGAGCTAAGCTAACATTTGTATTGCATTTTGTTGCACAGGCACAAAAGCCTTATGAAGAGCACACCATATATACTCTCACATTCATATCAGTACAATCGCAGTATGGTAAGTAATTCGGGCATACTGAAATGTGTGAAATGATATTATGTCGGGGCAGATTTAAAGATTTATATGGAGAACATGATAAACTTTGTGGATTGGTGTATGCTTCAAAAAGTTTGGGATTAAACACATAAAGTTCTGAAATGTGTAATGAGATGTAAGCAGGAGCATCGCTATGGAGAGCATTATAAGTAAGCACAAGAACATTAAACCAAATCTTAAATGCAACAGAAAGCAAAAATAGAGTCTGGTAGATCATTGTGGTATAAGAAATCTTGGATGGCAGAGGCTTTCACTACAGACTGTAGATGGTTACAGTTGAAGGTTACAATAATCAAGGTGGGAAACAAGAAGAGCATGAACCATCTCAGTTACATCCTGTTTGACAAGGGGGTAAATGCAAGATTTTTTTTTTGTATGGTGAAAGCAACACAATGTGGTGATATATTTTATGAAAAGGGTGAAAAAGCAAACCAAAGCAATGCACAAGCAGGGTAGAGTTTATGATTGCTCTGTTCAACGTAATGAAAAAAGCACAGATATTGCCTTAGGGAGGAAAGAAAAAGAGTTAATTATTGGAGAGGTTGAGTTTTAGGAACTGTGAAGTCATCCATTCAGAGACTAGGCAGTCAGTGACACAATTCAGTAGACGGAAAGGAAGATCAGACGAGGAGAGTTAGATTTGGGTATCATCAGCATACAGGTAAAACCATAGGATGATCAAAACCATAGGATGATCAGGTCACCAAGAGAGGCAGTATAAATTGAGAAAAGAAGAGATCCCAGTACATAGGCTTGAGGAACAGTGAGAGAGGTGCAGAATACTTTGAGTTGGCTTGGAACACAAGCTGTGATTTTTCTTTCAACTTGCTGTTTTTTAATTAGTTTTTTATAATAATTTGTTTTACTCACTTGACATATGCAGTTTGTTTTGTTGAAAATCAAATTTGTTCTAAATTCATCCAAATTTGACAATTCAGTAGCATCCGAATTTTCAAATTCTTAACAAATAAAAATAAAAATGAACACATTTGGAATAAATCAAAACAAATTATTTGGGATCCATTTGCTTTCATAAGGATTGGAAATGAGGGATTGATCTATCACTCAACTTAAAAAGCAAACTAATAAAAACAGCTTTCTTAATATTGGTCTTTCAGCTGATTAGTAGATAGCTCCCTAATGTGGTATTTTTACTTGGGATTATCATATTATCATATCATAAGGGAATCAACTTGGGGAGTGTTCTATCAAACACATCAACTCCCTAATTTGGTACCCTTATGTGGGATTGCCATGTTTTAGGGTACCATATTAGGAATCTGTTTAGTAGATAGCTCCCTGATTTCGTACCCTTATATATCTACTAAACACAACAGCTAGCTCAAGTTGGTACTCTTATGTGTGGCTGGCAGATGACGATACTAAAGGATACCAAATTTGGCCACTGTATAGAAGATAATTCACCAATTTAGTATCCTAAATTTGACTATCACATATAAGTATATCAGATTAGAGAGTTATCTACTAAACAGCTGAAAGATTGAGATTAAGAAAAAAAAATGACCTTTTAATAATTGCATTATTTCAGCTGTGTTTAGTAGCTAGTTCCTTAAAATGGTACCCTTCTGTAGGATTTCCATTTTTAAAGATACCAAATTAGGGAGCTATCTGTTAAACTGTGCCCTAATCTGGACTTTTTTGTAATTATGGGAATAGGGGAATCCCTATGTTATTAGGATGTTGTTTCAAATCCTAATTCTTTACAAATTAATTTCCAAATTTCAGAGAAAAATAACAAATGTAAACAAAACTAAGCAGGTATTTTGCCCATGCACATCTCTATTACGCACTATAACTTACTTTTAAATAAATAAATTCCCTATAGCAATTTGCATCAGTGGTGTTATTTTATTCTCAATTTGCTAGAGCCACAAGGTAATCATTCTCTGTTAGGAGGCCTACTCCTGTGGAAATTTGTTAATTTGGCACTTTACCACATTTTCAAAAGTTGTTATAAAATAAAGAAGAAAAAAAACAGACTATAAAATGCATGCAAAGACAAACTAACATTTCATTAAGGTACTTTCTCCTTTACATGTGAAAAATAAACATTTGTGTCTTTAGGTAATTCGGATATATTTCAGAACTTAATTTGGAAGATTAATGTGGATAAACTGAATCTATTATATAGATATAGTTGACATTCGTCTGACACTTACAAGCCTTTTTGAGCTGATTGTTTCCATGACACTGTGTCAATCAGATATAGACAACCACCTTTTAGCACAGACATTATGTCTTTATATGCAGCACAAACTAAAAACAGAAAATAATAAATACCCAACTGTGTTCTCATCTGCTCACAGTTTATTTTGTGTATATTAATATGGTTTTATTGCTGCTTATAAGAATTGTTGTTGCTTGTACTGGTTCATATGGTTCTTTTAATGTTTTAAATCTGGCTTTAACAGGATACCTGGCCACCACATGCAATATATGTGATTAGGCTAACAGCCTAATTAGGCTTATATTATGCAGCAATTGGAAAACTATTCATAAATAAATAAAGATGGTTCTGAAACATAAAGAGTGAAGTTCCACTGAAAGGACAATTAATTTAGTAATGAATAAATAAAAAGAAAACAACTGAAAACTGATATTGTGGGTTTTTTTCTGTGCTTGTTTCATGCAAAAAAAAGGGAAACAAAAAAACTAATTGGTGCAATGGCCAATTATGCCACAAAAATAGAAAAGTCACATACAACGTTAATAATATAAATATATATGTCCAGACCTTTTCTTTTTTTAAAAAAAAAGTCTACAGAATTGTATTAAAAACAAAAGATCCAACCCAAATAAATTCCCAGAACAGTATTTTATTCAGAACACTCCAGCAATGTTTCATCCCCCAATGATTACTTTTATCAAGCCTAACATATATGTTCATAGCTAGTTAGCACAAAATAGGAGAGGTACCCTCCCTAATGTTATCTCATGACCATACAAAATACCCACAAAAAAAAAAAAAAAAGTTAATATATGGTTACAGAGATGATACTGGGAGGGAGCTTAAAATAAAAGAAATACTATGCAATTTACTACATAATCACGCTATGATAACGTGATGTAGTGATATATTTATTGAATTTGTTAAGACAGCCACTTTGGGTGGATAATTCTACATCTTTATTGTTTTTATTATAAAGAACCCTTTCCTCTGCTTTAAGTGAGAACTATTTTTCTGCTCCTTTTTTTTCCCCTTCTCACTTGATCTTTCAATAAAACAAACATTTAGTGGCCATTCATGGCTCTCAATCATCTAGTTTTTCCCCATCAATCATTTCTTTTTTTTGTGAAATAGGTAGAATTCTGAATCACAAATCCAAGCGTACTTGTCTGCCCAGACTGTATTATCTTACACAGTTTTGTTTTACCTAAAAACACCAACACATGACTTAATTGATACAGTTGTGCCCAAAAGTTTGCATACCCTTGGAGAATTGGTCATATATGTACTATTTTTAAATAAAACATAAGTGAGCAAGCAAAACATTTTTTTTTTAATTTACTATGAGACAGATATTCAACTATAGGTTATAGCAGAATGGCACAATCATAAAATGAAGCATGGCAACAAAGAAAAAAATATGAAATAACCCCTGTTCAAACATCTGCATACCCTTAGTTCTTAATACTGTGAATTGCCCTCTTTAGCATAAATGACAGCATGGAGTCTATTATAATAGTTGTCTATGAGGACCCTAATTCTTAAAGGTGGTATAGCTGGCCATTCGTCTTGGCAAAATGCCTCCAGGTCATGCAAAGTATTTGGTCGACCTGCATAAACTGCTCGTTTGAGATCTCCCCAGAGTGGCTCAATGTTATTAAGGTCTGGAGACTGTGATGGTCACTCCAGAACCTTCATTATCATTAGGGTCATTATCATGCTGGAAAGTCCAAGAGTGTCCCATCCGCAGCCTTCATGCAGAAGAATGCAAATTGTCTGCCAGTATTTTCTGATCACATGCTGCATTCATCTTGCCATCAATTTCCACAAGATTCCCCATGCCTTTAGATCTCACCGCCACCCCCCAAAACATCACTGAGCCACCACCATGCTTCACAGTGGGGATGATATTCTTTTCACTATAGGCCTTGTTGACCCCTCTTCAAACATAGTGCTTATGGTTGTGACCAAACAGCTCTATTTTGGTCTCATCACTACAAATTAAAGTGTGCCAGAAGCTGTGAGGTATGTCAAGGTTTTGTCGAGCATATTGTAACCGGGCTTTTTTGTGGCCTTGCCGCAGTACAGGCTTCTTTCTGGCAACCCAAACATTCAGCTTACTTTTGTTCAAGTATCGTCATATTGTGCTCCTTGCAACAACCGCACCGTCTTTTCCAGAGTAGCCTGTATTTCTCCTGAGGTTACCTGTGGGTTTTCCTTGGGAACAATTCTTCTGGCAGTTGTGGCACAAATCTGTCTTGATCTACCTGACTTTAGCTTGGTATCAAGAGACCCCAGAATTTTCCACTTCTTAAGTGATTGGACAGTACTGACTGGCATTTTCAAGGTTTTGGATATCGTTTTATGTCCTTTCCAATCTTTATACAGTTTCATTACCTTGTTACGCAGATTTGATAGTTTTTTTTTCTTCTCCCCATGGCTCAGTATCTAGCCTGCTCAGTGCATTCACTTGAGAGCTTATAAACTCAGTGACTATTTATACACAGATACGAACTGCAATTTAAAAAGCCTGAGGTGTGGAAATTAACCTTCAATTGTGATTTTTAACCTGTGTTAACAAGGCCAAACATTCAAGGGTATGTAAACTTTTGATCAGGGCCATTTGGTTGATTTCTGTTATCATTATGATTTAAAAATGAGCAACTGTGTGATGATAAATGGATTCATTGATCACTATTCTTCAATAAAATTAATTTTTGCATGATCAGTCATATTTTTAAAATCAGTGCCAAAATGTCATAGTTTCTTCTAGGGTATGCAAACTTTAAATAGCTGTAAGTAAACTAAAGAAAAGTGGACACAGGGCAGAACCACTAGACACTTAACTTACCACTCTTGTCCAATTTTACATTTTCCATTTACAACTATTCTCTGCAATCTATTATTTTTAAGCTCCCATCAAGAACAAGATTTGTCGTCTAAACCACTTTGCACATTTTACTAAGAGGTTATTTAATTCTACTTACACTATGCGGATATTATATTAGCAAACAGACAATTTGCTATATTCCTGTGACATTTTAGGAAACAATGTTGCTAGTAATATCCTGAGGGTCTATACAAATAGCCAGAAGCAGGGCACTTGACCTTTTCATCTTTCTATTTTGACATACCTACAGTATGTGACAAACATGTTTTTTTGTAACTATGCTAATAGTTCAGATGTGGTGTAAAACAAGATAAAGAAAACCTTAACTATTTCTGTAAGTAAATTATTAATATGTTTTAATTGTACATCATTTTTTACTTTTCAGTGAATGAAAGGAATTTGCATACAAAGTGTTGCTGTATTCTATAATGATGTGCTATATTACAAAAATATTGAATCACAAAGTGCTTGGCAGTAAAAGTGTTAAAAAAAGCAAGCTTCCTAAATAACATGTTAAATATATAATATGTTTCTTTGCTTCAGTTTATTCACCAATTTATTTTCTACACCAAGAGATTGCCACTTATGGAGCTTAAAGAAAACACAAGTATGTATTCTGTACATTTCATATTTCCCAAAGTGGAAACTTGTTCTCATTGCTCATATCATGTACTACTAAAGCATCTCTTGGTACTCTGTAGAATGCAGACTTTTTGATGTCATCAATATTATTTATATTTTAAGTCATTATATTCCTAAGTTTTGTACTTCTTTTGTGTAACTGCATGACCTAAAAAGAACAATGTTCATATGTTCATACATTTGTGGTAATCACATTTTAGAAAATGTATGGTCTCAAAATGAGATGTTATGCTGTAAATAGTTATTATTTACATCAAGTTTTTAAATTGTGTTATGTGTGTAACTCCTCAATGACAGATATGGCTATACATCACTTTTAGTGGATTCTAATTCAATGCAATATATGTAATGCAATAATCTGTAAATATTTTGATAGAATGTAACTAGCAGATGTCCAATGCAAAGAGAAGCATTGTAACAAACGAAGGTGTACACATTCCATTATAACTCTAGAATTAGTGTATTGTAAAGCAAATCTATAATTTCTTTTTCTCATGGCATGTTGTAGTTTTAATGGCTGAGAGCATAGCATAAAATGTATTTAACATTATAAGCTAATATTGCTTAAGTTCCATCATTGCCATATTTAGAAAATAGGATATATATATATATATATATATATATATATATATATATAAACATCCAAAAAATACCGGCACTCCAGGAATTCTCAACGATGAGAATTCCTGGAGTGCCGGTATTTTTTGGATGTTTATGATTTTTGCTACCAGAGCACCAGGTACCACTTTATAGTTTTGTTGGAGTGCAAGAATATTTTTCCGTCTTTATATATATATATATATATATATATATATATATATATATATATATATATATATATATATATATATATATATATATGTATATATACAATCTATAGCCAGAATATAGAAACTCACTTTTTCTGTTCTTATAATGTATGCATGTGCATCTCTGCAAAATAATGGTACACATATGATTCTATATATGTCATTCATTAAATTTAACTAAATTTGCTAAATTGGCAGTCATAACAATTTAGTTTACAATACTCATTGGAGAACAATTCGATACTCATATTGGCGAACTCATGCTAATGTATGCAACGTTATGTTGAAAATGTGACAAAGAACACTGGAGTGTAAGGAATACAAATGGGTATAGTGTTCATTTTTTGACAATCTTTATTAGCATTTTTGATATCAAATACACGGAGTAAGTGCAAGTACGGAAAATAGAAGAAATAAAACAGTCTGTTTGGGCGATTATGCGGACAATTTCAGAAGGTGTAACTAATCACTGGTAAATGGGTACATATTAACTAGAAACATAGGTAAAAAACACAATATATCTGCTCCAAATGAAGTAAGTTCATCGTCCGGAAATAATGGCCATGGTGTATTTATCATGAAAAGCCCGAGAACCGTATACCATGATAGGTCTCAGGGAATATGGGCATCCAAATGCCCTTATCTTTACAAAAAATATTGCGTGTTTCGTGTATAGATGAATGGAGAATGGCATGGGAGTAAGAACAGTGATGAATAAGATCCAGAAAGAGGAAGGGAGGAAAGTTTATAGTGTTCTACTCACAGTCTAGGTGTCTACCCCCTTTGTGCATTAAAAGGGCACGATATACTTACAATTAGTCTACCATTGTGCCATTATCCCTGTGGCCTCCCTTGCATCACTGCCTCCCTTTCTGAGATCATAAGTCTTGATGATCTCAAGCAATCCTATGCTTTTCCATAGAAAACATTGGGAGATGCTGAACGCAGTAGCGCCTGCAAAGATTGCATGACAATGACAGCCACTAGAGGTGAACTTAGACAGCACTGTGAAAATGCAATGTTTACAATGCTGATTCTGCAGGGACATGCTATATATTCTAAATCCACTATGCTTAGTTATAGTGGTTTTGGTGATTTTAGTGTCCTTTTAAGATAAGGATTATGTTTTTATATGTAGAGCATATTATCTTGCTCTCTAACACCCATACCAATATTCTTTTGTCCAACATACCTCTCAACTGTAACTTATATTGTGCTAACTGTGCATCATAATATATCAAACAAATAGCTCTAGTGTTTTATCATATCACAACATTTTACAGAATAAAAAAAAAAAAAATATGTAGAGTTGGTAGAAATCCTGTAACAGATGGTGGCCCTCCTTCTTCAACCAGTCAATAAAGCTAAATATGCCACATAAAACTCTATTCCTTTTCTATTGATCTTGCTGAAAAGCTTGCAGTGAAATAGACCTTTATTATCTTTGCTTAATATGGCTCCATTTTAAACGTTGATTCTTGCCCAATGGGTGGTAAATTACAGTGCTCCGCGCTCTTCAATAAAGGAAACTTCAAAGAACATAACTTTATTGCTGCATTCTAACAATCAGGTGAGGGGAGAACCCTAACATAACATAGAGCAACACAGAGATTAATAGAGACTACTGTAGCAATGTGTAAATCACTATTTTTCAAATAGAAGATTTAACTGCACTTATTTATGTGAGTATTCTGCATACAAATTATTTTTATATTATGTAACCATTTTTAGGACGTTTTCTTGCTAACACGAATATCAGGATTTTTTCAAATATTTATTTCTGAAAGTAATGAACAAATAAATGAAAAATTAAAATTGTGCAAATTTACATAATTTTCATGCATCTCTGAACAGCAATCTGTACACAAAACTGATTTTATATCCTACTTTTTGTGCTATTTATGCAACCCACGTGTCAAGTAAATGCCTTTCTAATATTTTTATACAAACATTTGTTGATAGATACCACCTTTGTGCCTTCTCTTCTGAATCCCCCTTTTATCACTTTACCTTTCTTCTCATGATACTTGCAGGGTTATATGCTAAACACCAAATGTTTGTCTATGTTGGACAAAATGTGGCTAAAATGACTTAATTAGAACAGATTTGCAATACTCTTTTTTACTAAACTCAAATCTTGTTAAAATTCAGTCATCCAGGGGGACGGGGCTTGGCCGCAAAGCAGAGAGGCAGCTCAGGGCTGCTGCTTTCCTATATCAGTCAGGTTTATCTACAAATTCACCAACTACAATTGATCCACATATATTTAACCAGCAGTGGCGTCTCTAGGATTACATTTTAGGGGGGGCACATTTAAGTAGGGGGGCACATTTAACCCCGCCCTCGCCACAGTTTGACCCCGCCCCTGCCTCATGCCACCCCTTACACAGTGTTTTTTTAATTTATTTTTTTATAATCCCTGGTGGAGAATTCATTATTTTCCACCAAGGATTATTAAAAAACAAACACATTTACCTTGATGCAGTCCATACACACACACACACACACACACAGACTGCTGAGTCCATACACACACAGCCTGCTGAGTCCATACAAACACAGACACACAGACTGCTGAGTCCACAAACACACACAGACTGCTGAGTTCATACACACACACAGACTGCTGAGTCCATACACACACACACACTGCTGAGTCCATACACACACACACACACACACACACACAGACCGCTGAATCCATACAAACACAGACACATGGACTGCTGAGTCCATACACAGACACCCACAGACACACACACACACAGACTGCTGAGTCCATACACACACAGACTGCTGAGTCCATACACACACACACACACTGCTGAGTCCATAAACACACACACACTGCTGAGTCCATACACACACACACACACACACACACACACACACACAGACCACTGAATCCATACAAACACACACACACAGACTGCTGAGTCCATACACACACAGACTGCTGAGTCCATACATACACAGACACACAGACTGCTGAGTCCACACACACAGACTGCTGAGTCCACACACAAACAGACTACTAAGTCCATACACTCAGACTGCTGAGTCCATACACACACTCACACCCAGACTGTTGAGTCCATACACACATAGAGAGAGACTGCTGAGTCCATACACACACACACACACACACACACACACAGACTGCTGAGTCCATACACACACACACACACACACACAGACTGCTGAGTCCATACACACATACACGCACGCACACAGACTGCTGAGTCCATACACACATACAGACTGCTGAGTCCATACACACATACAGATTGCTGAGTCCATACACACACACACGCACACACACACACATACTGCTGAGTCCATACACACACACACACACATACTGCTGAGTCCATACACACACACAGACACACACAGACTGCTGAGTCCATACACACACAGACTGCTGAGTCCATACACACACAGAAACACAGACAGACTGCTGAGTCCATACACACACAGACTGCTGAGTCCATACACACACACACACAGACTGCTGTGTCCATACACACAGACACACAGACAGACTGCTGACTCCATACACACACACACACACACACACACAGAGTCCATACACACAGACACAGACTGCTGAGTCCATACACACACAGTCACACAGCCAATCTGCTGAGTCCACACACACACACACACACAGACTGCTGAGTCCACACACACACACACACACACACACACACACACACACACTGCTGAGTCCATACAAACACAGACAGACTGCTGAGTCCATACACACACACACCCACACACACACAGACTGCTGAGTCCATACACACACAGACACAGACTGCTGAGTCCATACACACGCAGTCACACAGACAATCTGCTGAGTCCATACACACACACACACACACACACAGACTGCTGAGTCCATACACACACACTGCTGAGTCCATACAAACACAGACAGACTGCTGAGTCCATACACACACACACAGAGGCTGCTGAGTACATACACACACACACACACAGACTGCTGAGTCCACACACACAGACTCACAGACAGACTGCTGAGTCCATACACACATACAGACTGGTGAGTCCATACACACACACACACACACACACAGACTGCTGAGTCCATACACACACACACACACTGCTGAGTCCACACACACACACACACACACAGACTGCTGAGTCCATACAAACACAGAAATACTGCTGAGTCCATACACACACACACACACAGACTGCTGAGTACACACACACACACACACACACACAGACTGCTGAGTACACACACACACACACAGACTGCTGAGTCCATACACAGACACACAGACAGACAGCTGAGTCCATACACACACAGACACACAGACAGACTGCTGAGTCCATACACACATACAGACTGCTGAGTCCATACACACACACAGACTGCGGAGTCCATACACACACACACACAGACTGCTGAGTCCATACACACACAGACTGTGAGTCCATACAAACACAGACACACAGACTGCTGAGTCCATACACACACAGACTGCTGAGTCCATACAAACACAGAAAGACTGCTGAGTCCATACACACACACACACACACAGACGGCTGAGTACACACACACACACAGACTGCTGAGAACACACACACACACACAGACTGCTGAGTCCATACACAGACACACAGACAGACTGCTGAGTCCATACACACACAGACACACAGACAGACTGCTGAGTCCATACACACATACAGACTGCTGAGTCCATACACACACACAGACTGCGGAGTCCATACACACACACACACACACACACAGACTGCTGAGTCCATACTAACACACAGACGGTGAGTCCATACAAACACAGACACACAGACTGCTGAGTCCATACACACAAACACACACAGACTGCTGAGACCATACACACACAGACTGCTGAGTCCATACACACACAGACACACAGACAATCTGCTGAGTCCATTCACACACACACACACACAGACTGCTGAGTCCATACACACACACGGCTAAATCCATACACACACACACAAGCTTCCTCACTAGCAGGTAGACACACACACAAGCACATTAAGCCTCCCTGTCACTGGAGGCTGTTGCTGGTGGTCAGGCAGCCATCTTCCATCTTTTCCAGCAGTAGCATGGGCTGCTGCTTAACGGCTTATGTGCGGGAGACGGGGTTTCATTTGGGGCAGAGCCTGTGCCGTGGAGCCTGTCAGTGCTCTCTCTGGCCACAGACAGTCCCCAGCACCGCTCCAGCTGAGCTCCTTTGCCCTGCTGCATTCCCTCCCTCGGGCTGTAACAGACTGTTACAGCCCGAGGGGATAAAATGTAACTAAGCCCATGGCCAGCAAGTTGCCGGCATTTGGGGGGGGGGGGGTACAGCATGATGTAGGGGGGCCATGGCCCCCTCTGCCCCCCCCCTAGTGACGCCACTGTTAACCAGGTGTCCCAGACTGGGGAATACCTGGGGAACATAAAAAACTAAACAAGCAGTCCCATCTTAACTTCATGCAGCACTGTACTAACAGCGGCCTGTACGCAATGGCACAGGAGGGATGGCCACTCTCCTGTTGTCGACACAACAGGTGATCACATCTACCAGTCTTGTCTCTCCCCCCCAGACTGGCAGGGGTCTTCTCTCTATGCCTTTAACACATGGGGAAGTCGGAGGAGTTTTCTACAGCCTTGCTTAAAATGGCAGATGGCATGTACACCTCTATGTACAAGTTTAACAAAGTCTTTGCTGAGTTCTGGATCAAGCTAACTCAACAGCAACAGTCTCCAGCTCAAACAGGTTCAGCATGACCACTTACCCAAGAGGCCTTCTGTACAGTCCCTGCGCACAAAATCTGGCACATCGCAAACTGCAAACCATGTTGTTAATGGACCCAAGCAGAAGCTGGCAACCTGCTGGATTCCACTTGAAAACAGTGTTGGCCAGCCTCTTAGGATACCGCAAGGTATTAAAACTTTGCTCTGATTTGCACCAAGCACTGGGGGCGGCGAGTTGGACTCTGCGGCCCCTTCCTGGGTTCTGCTATTACCGTGTGGACATCCGATACCTCAGTTCACGAGCATCATCAAACCTGCTACACAGACTACCATGGAGTGCCAGTACTTGACCACTGAAGGGTATCAGCTGCGTGGCGAACGGAGTCCAAGACTTTATCTCTGGCATTACACCACATCATTATATCTCACTCTAGCACTTGTTAATCACTTATCTCGCTTTGCACCGTTTCATTAAAAATGTATATTGTGTGTTAGTTCAACTGTGTTCACTATTACCAATACATAGATAGGGCAAGAGCTGACATTAAATATGTAACTATCATCCCTTAACCAGGTCCTGAGATAGCACTGACTTAACGTGTTTTTGACAGGGACATTGGCATTACTTGTCCAGGCATTTCAATGTTTCCTATCTAGAATAGGAGGCGTTCAGGTGAAATGTACCTCTGTCACACAGTACTGTTTAACGAATACGTCACCTACACTACTGTCAATGTTTTTCTGTTTAATACTATTTAAGCCCCTTACACTTTGTATATGATGCTCTTATACAAATTTGGTCTATTTAGACCTGCTGAAATATTCTAGGTGTGACAACATACTTCTCTGTTTCTTAGTATGCTGGCACTATATCATCATGTTTCTACATGTTTTCACCTCCTGATACTGAGAATATTGGATAGATGACTTACCTTTAACATAAAATGAGACATGGTCTAGCAGTCTGTGTCCTGGTATGCTACTGTTTTTATCTTGTTGTATCATACTGACACATTTGAATGTACAGATTTGTAATCATCTATATATTTCTTAATAAAAATTGACAGACAAAAAAAAAATCTAGCTATCCAAAATGCCTGGGGGGCAAATCCAGTCAAGTGTCCCATTGCACCAAGAAGAGCATAAAAACAACTTTCCCATGTGATTAAAAAGGGGGTGTAGTCACCTAAGCCGACACACTCACTGAAAGGCACACACACACTGGCTGATTTGACACACACGCACAAACACAGACCCACTGTTACAGGCATACTGACTCACACAGACATGCATACTGACACACAAACACACACAGGCATACTGGCTGACGCACACACACACACACATACACACAGAGTGTCACGTATTCATCCGCTTATAAAAATGTGGTTAATGACATTAACTGTCCACACAGGAAAAGTTGTGCCGAGCAGCAACCAAATCCACAGAAGGGTTAATGCTGAGCAGCAATTATGCAAATGGCAACCTGGTAACTGACTTTGGGGTCAAAGGCTGGTTACACCCTACAGATCTAGAGGAGGGGTATTTAGGCCCAGTTGTCATCCTGCTCAGTGCCCTGTCGTGGTTTCCCTTGTGGTTGTCTGAGAGCGTGTTATTGATTCTGGTAATTCTGGTTATTTGACTTTGGCATTTTTTTTTACTTCCCTGTTTTCTGGCATCCCTGACTCCTGGCTTTTCCTTATCATTGTGTTTATTTCTGTTTCCCTTGACCTCTGCTATTCCTGACTATTCTTTGGTACGTTAGTCCGGCCATTTTAAGGTCCGGTATACGTTACCTATCATTCCTCTGTGTTACACAAATCTACCTGCTAGATCATTCTGTAATCCTGACTAGAGATGTCGCGAACATAAAATTTTCCATTCGAGAACGGCGAACGCGAATTTCCGCAAATGTTCGCGAACGGGCGAACCGGGTGAACCGCCATAGACTTCAATAGGCAGGCGAATTTTAAAACCCACAGGGACTCTTTCTGGCCACAATAGTGATGGAAAAGTTGTTTCAAGGGACTAACACCTGGACTGTGGCATGCCGGAGGGGGATCCATGGCAAAACTCCCATGGAAAATTACATAGTTGATGCAGAGTCTAGTTTTAATCCATAAAGGGTATAAATCACCTAACATTCCTAAATTGTTTGGAATAACGTGCTTTAAAACATCAGGTATGATGTTGTATCGATCAGGTAGTGTAAGGGTTATGCCCACTTCACAGTGACAGACCAAACTCCGCGTTTAACGCACCGCAAACAACCGCAAACAGTCCATTTGCACAACCACAAACTCCCCATTTGCACAAGGTTAGATACCAAGCTAGCCATGTCCCGTTCCTTGTCCTCACTGATGTCATTGAAGGTCTCTCTTCCTCCACCCAGCCACATACAACACCAAGGATCCCCGAAAGGTGACAACAAGCCCCCTGGGACGCCTGCTCTGTTTGATCTTCCACCTCCTCAAAGCCACCTTCCTCCTCTGACTCCTCTTCGTCAGACTCCTCTCTCTGCATTGCCTCTCTTTGCGTTATTAATTCCTATCAGTTTAATCCCTGTTACGTCCCCTATCAGGGGACGTGTATAAGGCATCGATTTTAGGAACCGGGAGATGGAAAAAGATGCTTGGTCGGTCCTCCTACTTCAAATTTGGGGCACTGCGCGTGCAATCTAATGTGCCACCAGATAGGAGTGGTGTGTTAAGTAGTACTATTCTTATCAGTTTAATCCCTGTTACGTCCCCTATCAGGGGACGTGTATATGGCATCGATTTTAGGAACCGGGAGATGGAAAAAGATGCTTGGTTGATCCTCCTACTTCAAATTTGGGGCACTGCGCATGTAATCTAATGTGCCACCAGATAGGAGTGGTGTGTTAAGTAGTACTATTCTTATCAGTTTAATCCCTGTTACGTCCCCCTCATCAGGCCTTTTTTAGTCGAATGTATCGCCCACTGTAAGACCCTTCGGGATCCATCCCTCATTCATCTTAATAAAGGTGAGGTAATCTAGACTTTTTTGACCTAGGCGACTTCTCTTCTCAGTGACAATACCTCCTGCTGCACTGAAGGTCCTTTCTGACAGGACACTTGAAGTGGGGCAGGCCAGAAGTTCTATCGCAAATTGGGATAGCTCAGGCCACAGGTCAAGCCTGCACACCCAGTAGTCAAGGGGTTCGTCGCTCCTCAGAGTGTCAATATCTGCATTTAAGACGAGGTAGTCTGCTACCTGTCGGTCGAGTCATTCTTTGAGGGTGGACCCCGAAGGGCTGTGGCGATGCGTAGGACTTAAAAAGCTCTGCATGTCCTCCATCAACAACACGTCTGTAAAGCGTCCTGTCCTTGCCGGCGTGGTCGTGGGAGGAGGAGGATTACTTGCCGTTGTGATACCGGAGAAACTGACGGAAGCCAAGCACAGAGAAGTGGACACAGGTTTCTTCAGGAAGGAAGAGATTCTTTATTCGATTCACCGACCGGGGCTCAGAGGGACTAATGTCACGAAAATACAACAAGATCTGAGCCCAGAACTGACTGTGTAAATGTATGATATAGACATATGGCTCATCCTATAGTTAACTCTACCCACATATACTCTTTACCCAATCAGCTGAACAAAGCCTAACTTCCCTTACCTGTTAGACCACATGGCTCACCCAGAACAATGGAGGAGGGGAAGTGTTTTCAGTTTCTGCATTCCTGCACTTGCTCAGTACAGTGTTGATTGTATCTTAGCTACGTGTAACTGACTAACTGATACACCAACATTTACACATATGCCACGTGGAAATCTCGGCCTACTAAATTTAATTTCTACTGAGCTTCCACCACATTCCCCCCTTTGATGCTTCTGATATATATAATAATTCCAGATGCATCACTTAACCATAGTTTGCTTACACCTCAGGTTGCCATGAATCAGAACAGACCTCGTAAGCATCTTAGCATCATTACAAATTCCTTCAGCACTCCTCATCCTGAATATATTCTCTCTGGGCTAAGGGTTCATACTTGCAAACAGCCATTACATGCGCAGCTGTTTTCCTTTCTGTCGTGCTCTCTATGACACTCTGTATGGACCTAATTACCAATGGAACCAAACATGGTAGAAAGAGACACAACACTATAATCAACATGACTCCTCCTACCAATGTGTTGATCCCTCCAAGCTGCTCGTACCTACTTCCAAACCAACTACTAGAATTGTACCCGTTCCAGGCTTAAGTCGGTACATGCGTCAGTTTAGCCATATGGCTTGTGAGATCAGCCACTGCCTGCCCTTCATCATCTATGTGCAGACAACAGTTGCTGAGATTGAACTTTCCACATACACCTCCTTCTATTTGCACTGTAAGTGAGGAGGACTTTATCAACAGCCCAACTGGTTTACCTGGTAAGAAGGCTATGTGCTTTACAGAGGAATCCATAATTGCCTAATGGTAGAATGAGGCTTCAATCCCTGTATTGGAATACATTAACACTTCATGGGCATACAGTTTGGCTGTTAACCAGTTACCTCACATATTACATCCCTCCTATTGGCAATGAAGCGCGCTAAGGTAGCCAGTGCCACTCATTATCTCCCCAGCTACCTACATTCAAGGATGCTAGCTTCTTTTTATGATTCACATCATAAACCTTAACTCCCAAGGTCTCTCCTGTTTCAATTGGCAACAAGAAGAAGGATGGTTTGAGCATACCTAATACACATGCCCCTTCCCAGTCCTGTGGTAACTCCAAATAGGCTTTCTTACCACAGATCCAGTACAAATTTGCTGGGGCTTTCCAACTAGATGTAGCAGATAGGTCAAACCACACATCCTTTAAATTGGTATAAATTGCAAACGGATTAGGTGGTTCTGAGACATTTGAAGCTGACCACCAAGTTGTATCCTTTGTACTATCATTATAAGCTTTTTGCCCTAGACAAGTCAATTCTCCTACAGATGTATTAAACATTATTCTTTTCCTTGCTATGCAAACATAACCTATAATGGAGGTCTTTAATCGCCACTCAGATTTACCTCTAACACTCACTTGATAATCAGTCTGAGAAGATATTAACTGTTCAACTGTCTCAGAACCGGAATACATTACCTCCTTTGCTTCCCAGGGCCATTGGTCTCCCATGTTAGTACCTCCACACACATAGCAGTTGGTTACATTAAGACTACCAGCAATGCTTTTGGCTAGATCTATAAATACGTTTTTCGCATTATGGGGGATCTTATTTTCCACACTCATCTCCTCATAGAAGGAATGAAAGACCTGATGAGTCTGGGTTGCTACAGTATCGGTCTCTATTCATATAAATAATATTGTCCCAAGATCCAAACCTGTTCCATATATCTGGAACCCAAATAAGTTCCCAAACCTATATATGAATCGTTCTGGGTCATTGATAAGTATATGGACTTGGTTACACTCCCTAGACTTACAATATGGCTTGGTAGGCCACTTAGTGATGATCATATCCTTATCTGCTGTCTGTCCCCAAGTTGCCCACCCTACACAGGACCAATACAGAATAATTATATCTTTATTTGGGCACTTTGGATCCATATATTTGTACTTACTGCTGGGGCAAATATATTTATCATGACCCATACGTTCTTTCCCATTTAAGATCACCACATACATTCCACGGTTTCCTACCACCTGATATCGCCTTACATGCATCAAATAGCAGAACACCTGAAGAATGTACGGTTTCTAGTATGGTCTTATTTATCAGGGTCCCCTGTGAGTCTCCATTCCGAATAGTCAACCAAATTGTACGGGGTTGATACTCTGGACTAAAACACCTAGGTTCTCCTGCTCTTAGATGGCATACACTATAATCTATACTCAAGTATCTACACTTAGATACATGTCCTTTACACTCATATTGTGAATGCCAAATAAGGGTCTGGGAAATATGATTGCCTGTTTTCGTAGTCTTAATGCAAACCTCACAGCCTGGTGTGTCGGTACCTCTACCTTCCTGAATAATTAAAACACACAAATATACACATTATAAAACACATCACTCCTGACATCTTCTTCCTAGCTCTTTGACCGTGCAATGGCACCTCAGCTTCCAGGGTGTGAGGGCTGCAGGGAATGGAGTCCTTCCTGATCCTCACTTTTCTTCACAGAGGTTTTTCCTCTGGCTTAACGTTGGTAGGAGGTCAGGCTTTATTGTGGCCGTCAAAACACCTACTTGTAGATCTTTGTTGATGTTCCCTTTTAACAATATTCTCTTCGCAAAAAACACTTTTAATCCAACTGGGTCACACGCTTCAACCGGATCTTGCAAGGATTCTCTGGATCTACGGTAGCTTGTCAGGAATCTGCCGCTGGTTTTTACCCTAGAGTGATGAATCCACGGAGTCACTTCTACAACCTTTGGGGTAGATAAAAGAACAACATAGGGACCTCTCCACCTGGAACCTAATGGAACAGTGTTCCATTCTTTTATCCACACTTGATCCCCTGGATGGTAAGAATGAACAGGTGGATAAATATTCACCGGTAATCTATCTTGTACCCATTTCTGTACCTCCTCCATAGTTTTACCCAACTCTACAACCTGCTGCCGGGTAATTCCTTCTCCCAACTGACTCAAATCCCCCCTTAAGTTACCAAGTATGGAAGGTGGATGCCCATACATAATTTTTCAGCAGTACCCCAGAAACAAAAGAAAGCATCTTTGAGGTCTAGGAAGGTATAGTAGGTTGCCCCACCTGGTATTAAAGCAAGCGGATTAAAGGGGATGGGCACCACTGGGTGTATATTGACTACTGCATTATTAACTGCTTTTAGATCTTGTACAGGATGATACTCATCTGATCCCAGCTTCTGAACAGGTAATAATGGAGTGTTCCAAGGGGAGGTACAGAATTTTAGGATGTCATACTTTACACACTTATCCACATAGGTTTGTATATTTTTCTTAGCCCTCTATAATATATGATACTAACTAAGGCTAACAGGATACGCTCCAAGCTTTAATTCAATGTGTATTGGTGGAATATTGCGAGCAAGTCCTGGAGGATTATTCTCTGTCCATATTCTTGAAATGTCAAATAAAGATTCATCACTCTTAGGGTCTGTATTTGTTATTATAGAGTAGAAGTGCCATTCTTCTTCCCTTTCCACCGATACTGATATTATGCCTGGTGATCTATTAAACTTCAGAGACGTTGATCCGTTGGGTTTAAAAGTTATCTGGGCTTGAAGCTTTGATAATAGATCTCGTCCTAGAAGCTGAACTGGACACTCCAGCATATATAGGAACTGGTGCTTAACAAAATGGCCTCCTAGAATACAAGTATGACTCCTGAGAATTGGTCTAGCAGCGTTTTTCCCAGTAGCTCCTATCATAGTTATAGTCTTCCTGAAGGAGGAGCAACTAGGTTAGTTACCACAGAGTACTCAGCACCAGTGTCAATCATGAAAGAGCTCCTCTTTCCCTCTATTGACAGATAGACCATAGGCTGCACTCGGCTAAAGGGGGATGGAGCCCAGTCGGTATCAATAGTCTTCCATGACAGTGTCAGCCAGACCGACAAAATCTCTATCTTCTCTATTCCTTAATCTCTGGGTAGGGGAATAGTATCTACTTCCCTGAACACCTCCTCTGTTACTACTGTCATTCCCTCCAAGACTTTCTCTATAGCCACCTCTGTAACCATCTCGTAACCTTCTCTCTTGTCTTATCTATAACTTGCTTTATATTCCCTCTGTGGGCAGTCACTTTTCCATTATCCTTCCTCTCTACAATACGCACAGTGATTCCTACTTCCTCTCTTACTCAGCCTATTCTCAACTCCTCTATTCACCTCCCTTCCCTGTCTCTCTACACTTATGATAGCTACAGCTAGCATATCTGCCTTCATCCTAATTTTATGTTCTTCCTCCTCCTTTGTTTCAATCTCCCTGTTCATATACACCCGACTTGCAATTTCCATTAACTGTGATATGGACATTCCTACAAATCCCTTTAACTTTAGCAATTTTCTTTTGATATCACCTTGGGTCTGGCTGACAAATGCTGAGTTGTTCATTCGAGAGTTCTCAGGGGCCTCTGAATTAAAAGGAGTATATAATCTATATGACTCCAGCAATCTCTCATAGAAAGCACTAGGTGACTCGTCGGCTTTCGTAAAGGAATTATGGGTCTTCCAATTAAACAGATCAGTCATGGTGAAAGGGACATAAACAAATACAGGGTCTGCCAACTGTAATTGACCATTAATATCAATGTGTGGAGGACCAGGGGTAAGCTGCAGTGGCATTTGTAAATGTCAAAGTTGGAGGGCACCGGTCATTTGTCAGGTTAGGGTGGGACTTAGATAGGGTTGTTTAGTCATAGGTTCCGGTCGGGGAGTGGTGAGGTAGGTGGAAATGGATAAATTAATTTTACTGGTCAGTAACTCGGTTAACAAAATGTTTCGGACAGGGCTAGGAGGAGCCTGACCAGTAACCAAAAATGGTAAAAGTGTATTCCAGCATCCTATACCATTGACCATTTCATCCAGTTGTATTTCAAAACTAATTTACTGTTACTAAAGGCACACAAGGCTCAGTAATTATAGTGTTATGTCAGTGATTATGGTGTTTTCAGTGGTTATGGTATTATCAGTGGTTATGGTGTTTTCAGTGGTTATGGTATTATCAGTGATTATGGTATTGTTAGTGGTTATGGTGTTTTCAGTGGTTATGGTATTATCAGTGGTTATGGTATTGTCAGTGGCTATGGTGTTTTCAGTGATTATGGTATTGTCAGTGGTTATGGTGTTTTCAGTGATTATGGTATTGTGTAATTGTTGAGAATTATCTGATTCAGTGGACTCAGTTACTGTTAAGAATTCTCCTTACAATTTTGACTGCTAATAATAAAACTGAACAATAATAAAAAAACACTAAAATACCCTTCCACCAAAAAAAAGCCTCAGGGTACAAAGAACCAGTTCGGGGGGTTGGTAGGCACATAAATAGGAGGGCTTAAAGCAAGGGGACAGGCATTTGAGAGCCAGGGTCAATAGAGCACAGGTGGACATACCAGCTGCACCAGTTCTTGCTAAAGAATTTAGTTGAGGGATGGTCAGATGGGTCAGATTCCATTGGGGATGGACAAACCAGTTTTGGTAACCATCTAGTAACACAAACTGTTTTAAACAGTCAAAATATGGAATCTGGTCATAGAATTCAAGCATAATAGATACAGCCACATGTACACGCTGCACTAGATTTAAATCAAGACAGATTACCACAGAGGCCATTCTCTACTACATAAGGTAGCCAATTTTAACCCCCAAATCACACACATTATATCCCTTTTTAAAGTTATTTAGCATACCTTCTAAGGGATCAACAATCTTTGAATGCGGCGCAACGGAGCGTCTAATTCAAAGAAACACAACAAACACACCTCCAACAGTCACACTCGTTTCCTTGGCAACAGCACCATGTGGCACAGTTACTAGGTCAAACTCATACAACAAAACATACAGGGAATTCCCGTACACACACAGCTGTTACACCAGTCACTAAATAACTAATACTGTGCCCTTTGGCGAAACTATACAGTCACCCACGCTATAATTCCCTATATCTGAATTACCCGTCTATAACATACCCCAGTAACATCGTCTTTACAAACAGTAGTTATAGTACGGTTAGCATTGGTTAGAGTACAATTTAAAGTCACAGTTCAATTAGTAGTGGTTATGGTGTTAAACATACAACATAGACGACAGTTATTAGTAGTTATTTACAATATCAGTAGTTATTATACTTGGTTATGGTACCGTGCGCTATAATACAGTTACACACTATTCACACTCTCGCTAGATGGCAGAGCTCACGCTATCTGGCAAGATATACACTCTACTACAACAATCTTTAACACATTTACAATTCCCAACTAATCTATTGGCCAGTACCTCGATGGACTACCTAAAACTATTTACATCCGTTTTGGTTAGCCACGCTGCCCAAGCACCACATATAGCGAACTAGAGGGCGGAATTTACACAGAACCCTCTTAGTCTATATACTCTATCAAAAATCTAGTGGGTTCCAAATTTACACGCCTTGCCACTTAGCCAAGATAGGTTGAGATCTAGCGGACCGAATTTACACAGACACCGCTTAGTCTCCCGGTCCCTCCGACCTAGCGAACGTAATATACACCCTAGAACGCTAGTCTAGACAAGACACCGGTGTCCGGCTTGGGCTATTTACACAGAACCCAGCCTGACTCCAAACCAAAATTAAACGGGCTGACTACAGGGCGTTTAATTGAGCGGTGCGCCTTCGCTCCTCCCCTCCACTGGAGGGGGCAGATTCCATACACAAATAACCCCTTATGGTCCTACCGCACAATCGGTATCCAATACCCCTAGTGGGTCCACCGTCTAAAACAGTAGTCGTCTTACCTCCTCGTTCCTGAACCTGGGTTCACACTCATCGACGGGGGCACCCCAGCACTTACTACGTAGAGGCCGATGATCTCCTGGACAACAGACCAGTGGCGCCGAGACAAAAGGAGGTCCACGCAGAAGTTCAGGGGTGCAGCCGTAGGGAGCGTGGGCAAAGATAGACCGTCTCACGCCTCTGCTTCTCAGCTACCGTTGAACGATGAGCTTCCCGGACAATTGCACCAAATGATACCGGAGAAACTGACGGAAGCCAAGCACAGAGAAGTGGACACAGGTTTCTTCAGGAAGGAAGAGATTCTTTATTCGATTCACCGACCGGGGCTCAGAGGGACTAATGTCACCAAAATACAACAAGATCTGAGCCCAGAACTGACTGTGTAAATGCATGATATAGACATATAGAGGATGGCGGCTTTGAGTTTGTGTGCTGCTTGTACTCATGTGTTGATCCCATAGGTGTTTGTGATGTGCGATCATGTGCCTTCGCAAAGCAGTTGTACCTAGGTGGGTGTTGGACTTCCCATGGCTCAGTTTCTTTTGGCACAGGTTGCAAATGGCATCGCTGTTGTCAGAGGCAGACACACAAAAAAAATGCCACACTGCTGAGATCTGCAATGACGGCATTCTGGTGGTGGCAACAGCATGCGTTGATTGGCGTGCTGTCTGGCTGACCCCAGGTGCCGATGAATGCTGTCTGACTGTGCCACTAGCTCCTTGCAATGACCTCCCCCTGCTTCCAACTCGTCTCCTCCTCCTCTCTGTCTCCCCATCTTAACTTTCCCCCTGTTCTTCTTCTCTTCTAGTGGGCACCCACGTGACATCCACGGACGCATCGTCATCATCAACCGCTTCACTTGTATCTGACAACTCAGCAAAGAAAGCAGCAGTGGGTACAACATCATCATCATCACACCATACGTCCATGTGTGTAATGCTGCCTGACTGAGACATATCCCTGTTATCTACATCCTCTGCCAATAATGGTTGCGCATCACTCATTTCTTCCAACTGAGGTGTAAATAACTCCTCTGACAGATCAAGTGAAGCGGCTGCGGTGCTAGTGTTGGTGGTGGTGGCAAGCGGGCGAGTGGTAACTTGAGAGGTGCCCGAAGCTAAGCTGGAGGAGGATGTTGCGTCAAGTTTCAGAGCGGAAGCTGTAGAAGATTTGGTGTCCTGTGTTAGCCAGTCAACTATGTCCTTAGAACTTTTCGAGTTCAGGGTACGTGGCCTTTGAACACTGGGCATTATTCTAGGGCCAAAGGGAATCACAGCACCACGACCACGACGGCCCCTGCGGGGTGGCCTGCCTCTGCCTGTCATTTTTTTTTCGATTAGTGGTACTATGCATGCAAGCTACTGTGACAACAGATATGAGTGGCACTGTGCACTGGCAGAAGTTGGCAGATTAGATGCTGTAGGCCTGACACATACGCTTGCAGACAACTAACTGCTATTCAATCTATTACAGTCAAAATTGTTTTTTTTTAAATGTACACTACTGTTACACCAGATATGAGTTGCACTGGTGTGACACTGCCCTGGCAGTCCCTGAAACGCACACGTGTGAAGGAAACTGACTGCTATTATTTCACAGTCAAATTTCTAGTTTTTTTTTATGTACACTACTGTTACACCAGATATGAGTTGCACTGGTGTGACACTGTGCTCTGGCAGGCCCTGAAATGCACACGCATGAAGGAAACTGACTGCTATTATTTCACATTCAAAAAGGTGTTTTGTTTTTTTAATGTACACTACTGTTGCACCAGATATGAGTTGCACTGGTGTGACACTGTGCCCTGGCAGGCCCTGAAATGCACACGTGTGAAGGAAACTGACTTCTATTATTTCACAGTCAAATTTCTAGTTTTTTTTTTAAATGTACACTACTGTTACACCAGATATGAGTTGCACTGGTGTGACACTGTGCCCTGGCAGGCCCTGAAATGCACACGTGTGAAGGAAACTGACTTCTATTATTTCACAGTCAAATTTCTATTTTTTTTTTATGTACACTACTGTTACACCAGATATGAGTTGCACTGGTGTGACACTGTGCCCTGGCAGGCTCTGAAATGCACACGTGTGAAGGAAACTGACTGCTATTATATTACAGTCAAAAACTTTTTTTTTTGTTTTTTTTTTGTTTTTTTTAAATGCAAGCTATTGTGACACCATATATGAGTGGTGGCACTGGGCAAGTGGGCACAGTAAATGCTGTGAGCCTGACACACACGCTGGCAGGCAGGCAACTGCAATTAGATTACACAGGAAAAAAAAAAGCAGACTGATGTTCTAGCCCTAAAAAGGGCTTTTTGGGGTGCTGTCCTTACAGCAGAGATCAGATGAGTCCTTCAGGACTGTAGTGGACACTGAATACACTAGCCTAGATATCGATTTCCCTATTAAATCAGCAGCAGCTACACTGTTCCTCCTCTCACTAAGAATGCAGCTTCCGAATGAATCTAAAATGGATGTTGTCCAGGAGGTGGGAGGGTCTGGGAGGGAGGGTCTGCTGCTGATTGGCTGGAATGGGTCTGCTGACTGTGAGGTACAGGATCAAAGTTTACTCAATGATGATGAATAGGGGGCGGACCGAACATTGCATATGTTCGCCCGCCGTGGCAAACGCGAACAAGCTATGTTCGCCAGGAACTATTTGCCACAAACTATTCAGGACATCTCTAATCCTGACACAGAGACATACTTGAACACACATTGACAGACATACTTGCACACACATAGACAGACATATTGACACACACACAAACAGACATACTGACGCACACACAGACATACTGACACACACACACAGACACAGCCGGTGCAAGGATTTTTGGCTACACAGGCAAAGATGCATTTGCCCACACCCTTAAAAAAATATGAATCTTTACCTGTGTGTCTTGTAGCCCCTGTTTTCATTTTCTTACTTTTTTTTGTGTTTTTTATCCCTCCTTTAGTATGTCTTACACCCTCTTGTTTCTCTTCTAAGCCCCCCGTGTATCTCTTTCTTTCCCCAGCCCCTTTGTGTGTCTCTCCTCTATTCTTTTTGTGTGTCTCTTTCTCCCCCCAACCCCCAACCCCCTTTCTGTGGCTCTCTCCCTTCACATTTTGTATCTTTTTCCATGTGATATAGACAAAGATATATAGCAACACACAACCATACAGGCACTCAGTCACAGAGATATTCAGGCACACAATTAAACAAATACAAGCACACAACCATACAATCTACACATAAAGGTACAATGTCATACAAACCCAGACATACAGACACACACAGAAACATTCAGACACTGCCATACACATACAGCCATACAAATACATACATACACAGGGTTATAGTCATATAGAAGCAGGCATACAGAGCAGGGGTGGATCCAGAGCCTAATATCGGGAATAGCACTGGTAGTGGGTTGCAGTGGCTGTAATTGAAAAGTTAGGGCATGTAGTAGGGGCTAGGTGCTGTAGTGGGGGACAGTGGCTGTAGTGGAGGGTATATTCTATAATTGGGGAGGTGAGGAAATATTGTGGGCATAGGGGCTGAAGTAGGTTGATGACTACAATTTGGAAAAGGGGCTGTGGTGTGGGTAATATGGGTTGCAATTGGGGGAGAGGAACTGTAGTGGGGATCTTGAGGCTGAGGAAGGGGGACAGGAGCTGAGAGGAGGGACAGGAGCTGAGAGGGGGGGCCAGATCTGAGGAAGGGGGACAGGGGCTAAGGAAGAGGATAGGGCTGATGGAAGGGTGACAGGGCTGAGCAGGAGAACAGGGGCTGTGGAAGGGGAACAGGGCTGAATAAAGGGACAGGGGAAGGGGGACAGGGCTTAACAGGGAACAGGGGCTGAGCAAAGGGACAGGGGCTGAGCAAAGAGACAGGGGCTGAGCAAAGGGACAGGGCTGAGTAAGGGGGACAGGGGCTGAGAAAGGGAAACAGGAGCTGATAAGGGGATAGAGGCTGAGTAAGGGAACAGGGCTGAGGAAAGGGGGCTGAAAAAGGGGGGCAGGGCTGAGGTAGGGGATAGAGGCTGTGGAAGGGGACAGGGCAGGGGAACAGGTCTGAGCAAAGGGAAGTGGGTTGAGTAAGGGTTACAGGGGCTGAGTAAGGGTTACAGGGGTTGAGTAAGGGGAACAGGGACTGAGAAGGGGATAGAGGCTGAGTAAGGGGACAGGGCTGAGGAAAGGTGTGTAGCTTCTGGTTCTAATAAATTGCCTATACTTTGGAATTCATTGGAGTGCCTGGATTATTTTCTACAATTAATAATTTCACAAGGGTAGAGTGCACTTCCATCATTTCTTTATATCTATCAGGGCTGAGGAAAGGGACATGGAAAAGGGGTACATGGCTGAGCAAGGGGACAGGGGCTGAGCAAGGGGACACGGGCTGAGTAAAGGGACAGGAGCTGAGTAAAGGGACAGGGGCTGAGGAATTGGAACAGGGGCTGATGAAGGGGAACAGGGGCTGAGGAAGGGGCACAGGGCTGAGCAAGGGGACAGGGGCTGAGGGGAGGGTGCAGGTGACCAATCAGAGAAGGAGCCCCCTTTCAAACAGGGTTTTGCACCCTTTCTCCTGATTGGGCTGCGAAACCCCTCTCCTCCCCGAGGGCCGATTGATGTAATCAAATGTTTTGCCCTTTCGCCTGATTTGGCAGCGAAACTCCTCTCCTCCCTGCGAGCTGATGGGTGCGTTTTGGTTTTGCACCTTGCGGCTGATTGGTTGTTGCTTGGTTTAGGCATGAACTTTGAATTTGCTGGACTAAACCAAGCAACTTGATGGAACTAATTTCGGGGAAGTACAGAGCCTCGAGCCCCAGACAATAGACAATGATTTCTCATCCGATTAGCGGCCTTTTTTCCAGGGGACCCGGGGATGTCTAGTGATGTAGGTTTTACCTGTGTTACCCCTTCCCTTCCTGTGTACTGTTGGTAACTCCCAGAGCGGGAGATGGCTATTTGTAACCCAACCCTCTCCTGCCTGGAGTTGTGTTAGAGTGAATGGACACCCCCTGTGGTACTCTGTGCTTAAAAACTTTGATTTCCAAATAAAGAAGGTCACCGTTTTAACCTCCAGAACTGTGTCTCGTCTGGTTACTGGAGGGAAGGAAGATTTAACCCCTGTGTCTGGAGTGTAGCAGAGAGGGATTAAGGTGGATGTGATTGTGTTGTTGAGGGAAGTGGGTGAACTGTTCTGGTTTCCAGCAGTGAACTTTTAACTCAGACTGTGGAAGACAGAGATGATAGGGTCAAAAAGGGCTGCAATAAAGCTACATAATGGAAATGCACAGAGGAGGTGAGGATTGGTCAACCAAAACATTTGGGTAGGATTCAATAAAATAAGGGGGTGGGGGAATTGCAGAAATAACAGAGAAAGTCTTTAGAGATAAGCTTATAGGTGAATAACATTTAGGTTAACAAGTCAACAATGTTGAGTGGGGCTGGGAACAACTAGCTTTAGCATGCAGGGCAAGACAAAGTAAAATATATATGTTTAAATAAAAAAGTACACATGCACACCCACAACTGTAAATACATATATGGTATGTAGATGAAAACAAAACACAAATAATAAAAATTAAAAAATAAATAAAAGTGTATAGTATTGATGTGTGATATATAGCTATTTGTAGGGAGAGAGGGGATCTATTCTAAAAGGGTTAACAGATTGGAGGGATGTGCTGTTTAGTGTTTGCCCCTGTAATTTCCAGAGAATGAAAGTTGTATATGGCAGTAGAACAGCTGGTGGGGCTCTGTGTTGCTTGCATGTCTGGGGCTGAATAGCTTTTAAATCAGGCCGTTGCATATGGCAGTAGAACAGCTACTTGAGCTGTGTTGCTTGCACGTCTGGGGCTGAATCGATTTTAAATCAGGCTGTTGCATACAGCAGTAAAACAGCTGATGGATCTCTGTGTTGCTTGCAATTTTATTATCATACATTTTAATGAGCTAAATTGTATAAATTAGATCAGCTGTAAAACGATTATACAAAAATTAGCACAAAAATACAAAATACCTAGAAATAGAAACTTCAATTGAAATGTTTTGAAACCCACAACACCAGTTGAAGAAGTATAAATATCTCTGACATTTGGAAAGCCGTTTCCATTTGCTTCAGAATATTGCCTGCTGTGCACTGTTCCCATTTGCACAAACTAAAGTAGCTTCCTATCCTGATGACAAATCTAAGATGGTATCTAAACATTGATGAGGATCCTCCTGACTTTTTGACTTTTACAAATATTGATTATGTCACTGAAAAGCATCACACCATTCGAAGCACCTTTTCTGAGGAAAATAAAAAAAAAAGGATATTGTTAATTGAGTTTTGGTGCATTTGAATTTCTTGTTTAAACTCAACCCCCTGAACCTATGCAAGCATGATCTAGACTTCATTTAATAAAAGCAAGATTTAAAAATCCCATACTCTAGTACTGTAGAAATTATTATGGTGATCTCTAATTTCCCTGCATTTTGCTAAGGTATTTTAAGTGTTTCACCAAAATGAAATGACACAACTGACTTTCTTTTAGCAGCCAAGAAAGGAAAGAACTGAAGGAAATACTGAATTATATATAATCCAAATGTTGACTTACATCACATATGCACACGTGAAAAATACAATACTCACTGATACTCTGTAACTCTTACCTCATTGGATGCATCAACTAGTTAATATTTCACATTTTCCAACAGTCATTAATATGTAAAGACTCAGGAGATAGAGAGCCGAGGACTGTATCAGACACAAAGGGGATACAACCAAAATGCCTTACAGTGCCTTATTGAGAATGTCCAGAGCATGACTACTGTGGAAGAGATCAGAGGTGAATGTGTGTGTTTTGTGCTATCTGTGTGTATATGTATTATCTGTGTGTTCTAGCTCTGTATATGTGTGTCAGTGTGTGTACATTTGTGCATGCGTGTGTCAGTGTATGTGTATGAATTTGCATGTGCATGTGTCAGTATGTGTGTTTCAATGTGTATGTGCACACATCCCAGCAATCAAACTCCAACTCTACATACAAACACATTCAAACACAAACAATAAAAACAAGTACATTTCACATCACTGCTTTCAAATAGCAGCAGTACATATAAACATAGAAATGCATTAATTTGCCAAAACTGTACAAAAATACATACATTCAAACACACAAACCTTTCGTACATACAAAAACAAACACTGCTCCCAAAAACAGCTCTGTAAGAAAGGGCACATGGTAGAACCCCTGCTGGTAAAGCTTTATGGCAGTTGTACGACAAATGGGGATCTATCTTTTGCCCATGCTTGCACTAGAGGGGGCCCCCAAAAAAAGGCTTGCACCAGAGCCCTCTCTACATTAGTTTTGCTTCTGAAAGAAATTGTCCTTGTTCAGCCCCATTTATTAAATAGAATGTGTCAGGCAGTCTAAGCATCTCCTGGCACTACTGAAGCAGGCAAAGGGGAATTGGCCATATTGAGGAAATGGCCATATGCAGGAAATGGAAACTCCTTACAATAATAAGTATTTGATTATTTATTTTATCATTCCATGAAAATTGATATTTCTTGGCAAGTTAATAGCTACACAGTCACGTACGTCTTCAACCCCTATCTGTCTGGCATTGGTTGAGGGTTATAGGGAATAGTGTTTGCAAATTCTACCCTATTGATTATTTATAACCCCCGTGCTATTTGGTCGATTTGTTGGCTTCTAGGCAATATGCCATTAAAATTTGTATTTGACAAAGATGTAAACCTCATGTTATTTATAAGATTTCAAGAAAAAATCCATTTGCTATATGATTTTAACTGGATTTAACACGTCGGTACTGCATTCAGACTTTAGTGAATAAACCTATGTAAGTCAAAGTGTGTCTGAATGCAGATTACATGGTTTGGATTGAAGCAACTAATGTGAAACTCATTTTATCTCACACTTGCACTAAATTATCATAGGCAGTCTCATCTTTACATTGGATCATTTTTTTTTTTTTAAAGATGCGTTGTATTTGTTACAGTAGTGTAGAATATGATTGAATGTCATAATGTATACAATATTAATGCTAAAAACATGTATTGCAGTTTACTAAACTGAAGTTTTATAGCTGGTACTAAGCATAGTCTTCAACCCCGGTGACCAAATTATTCTTGCATTAAATGATTTATATCAAGTGCAGGGTTCACTCCTTACTATTGATAACAAAAAAAAAAATGTGAATCTGATGATACTATATCTTTCCTTTCCTTTTTTTTTTTTTAAACATTTATGATATATTTAAATTACACCTCACAAATCCCAATTAATACTATAAATCAAAGTCTTATGTCATAGCAGGGAAATAATGCCCAATGTACAACTCATAAATTAATTATCAAGTTTCCTGAAAATAAATATGTTAAATGTATTAGTAGTAAAAAGGTTAAATCAACATACCTGTGTCTAAAACGTGGAGCTGACCACCAAGGTTGATATACAAAGGTATTTGTGAAAATAGAAACAGACTATAACAAGATGAACTAAGAGAATAAATAAGAAAGTAAATTGATTCTACACTGCTGTAATGCTGTAATGCCATCAAGTAGGCTTTGTACAACTGCAATTAGCTTACCCCTAATTGGAAACATCAATCTTTCTTATTATTATTTCCTAATGTCATAGTCTTTTCTATTTGGATCTTAGGCTTTTATGGCAAGGTTTCTCAAGAACTTCAAGTGCTCTTTATTTGTGATGACATTAGAGAAAACACTTTTTAAAATACTCCAGTATGAAAATCATTATTTACAGCTTGCTGCTTAACATCGATGCCATAGTTAAATCCACAGAATCCTGAAGTTATTTAACATCTGCTGACGCACTCGTAGGCTTGGCGAACTCACACTAGCAGGATTAGGCTATGATTTTCACTGTGAATATATTTACTCCAACAGTCCAGGATGTACGTATTTCCCTGATTTATTCTAATAGAGATACTGACAAAACCTGGACTGTTAATGGGTCTTGAGGGTTGGTTTGGGAAACATTGTATTAATTTATACACGTAATTAATACATTTAAAGCATGCTGGTGTGACCTCCAAAGTAAACCTAAAAATAAATACATTTTGTGGCAGGGACATTAAATGTACTATGTGTGTTGAAGGGAACACGATTGTGAACAGAAAACTTTGACGCAATGACTAAGGAGAGGTATAGAATGGATATCTTGGTTGTCAGTGGACATGGTTTTGGTAGTAGGGGATCTTGAGCAGAGTATTAGAATGCATGTTACGAGTGGCTGAAGAGAAAGCGATGGTTTTGGAGGAAGAATATTAGATTGGAGGTATAACATTAGATGCGATGTATAGCTTTTCTTTAAGGATACTGTATATTTTTAAATTCTAAGGAGTCAGAGGTATATTCATTAAACAGTGGGAATGGATTTGCAATATATAATACTAAATTGCTCAGTTAAAAATGATCTGATTATAGCTGCACACTCTTGAACTATTTTTATACAATTGTTTTATCAATGTATCACTAATTATGTTGTAAGATACATTTTAAAGTATTGTAGCATCAATGTATACAGAACCAGTCAAAAGTATTTTCCATTACTGTGTATGCAATTCAGTGCACTGTTGTATCTGTAAACGCATAATAATAAATTCCCAGGATCATAGATAATGTTGAAATTTCTGGTTGAAATTTCTGCTGAGGATGAATGTTCTAAACATAAATGGGAAGATTCTGCAGACTTGTTTAATGGGCTGATACTTATTAGGTGAAGTTGGAAGTGTGGTCGTGAAGGTAAATATTATTAAGTATTTAGGTGAATGTAGAGATAGGGTAATTGAGAAAAGTCTAATAGGAAAGCTGGAATGCTGATTCTAAATAAACATTTTCTAAACAGACATATACGTTCCTAATCATATTTAGTAAGAGAAATGGACAGAGTGTTTACTGGGAAGATTTCTTGGGTATTTTGGTATAAATATATTTAAAAAAAAATGAAAAAAATGTGCATGCTTCTTGAAAGTGGGCTGATGTGCTTTGATATGCCAGGATCTATTTTCCATCTCAGTCGACCCTAACTGCTACATTAATCATTTATGTTGTGCATCAATTTTTTTTTTAAAGACTTCTGCCTTTGTTTGAAAAGTTACAGAAGCAGTTCTCTACTTACTGAGTAGTACACATTTTAGTTGCAATCCCAGTAGATACAGTTCAGCAAGATATTTTTTGCTTGTTGTTTTATGTTCAGTCATATTAGGCATACCCACAATGATTGATTGAATTGATGTGTGCTATGATTATTTGACTTCTTTCAGTATGCACGCTTGAGGGCTTCATCCGTTGAGCCAGGAGGCATGATAGCTTTCAGCAAGCACCTTCATAGGATACAGTACAGAGCCTACAATATATAGCAAAATACAATTTGCCAGTTTTTCCTCTGGCCATCAGTAAAGGAAAATAAAATGTAAAAAATATTTTAACAAAAAAAAGTGTCAGTCTGTCTAGATTTATAAAAAATATTTTAATCGCAACAACATTTTGATTATATTAATTTACAAAATAATTTACCCTGGCTACCTCTTGAGCCGACTAACCATCTAAGTGATAAAATACTGTACAATTATTTTTTAAAGTCATAAATACTTTCCATTCTGAAAATTAAAATGATACTGTTGACTTGATGTA
Source organism: Pelobates fuscus (assembly GCF_036172605.1). Lineage (NCBI taxonomy): Eukaryota > Metazoa > Chordata > Amphibia > Anura > Pelobatidae > Pelobates > Pelobates fuscus. Next base: position 367,339,220 of record NC_086317.1, read on the forward strand.
CATAAAGGTTAACTGGAAGCCCTGTGGTTGCTCTATAAATAAAATACACAAGATTATATTTTGTTAGGTCATTCAGAGGGGTCAGCAGCAAGGAGAATAAGAATTAATCTCTCTAATCGCATGTAGCATACATTTTAGACTTGGCTATCATCTGTATTTCTACAAAGAGCAAAGACTTACTCTAAACTCTTGATATGTGGGTGATTTGATGTCCTTACAGGGTCCAACGCTAGTATGTTTCTGAAGGGCATACCAGTGGTGTGTGGTTTGGCTAATGTTGGAACCTAATCTAGGGTTCCTGATTAGTAAACTTGTTAGTAGATGTAAAAAGTTGTTTCAGCTGAATCACTTCTGCCCCCCCAAAAAGATGAATTTTATGCCAGATTGCAGTTTCACTGGCAAATTTTGTCAACATAGAAAGATTCAGAAAAATGAACTATATGAGCTGAAATGGTGCACAAATGTATATACTTCAAAATATATACATGATATAATAATGTGTATATATTTTACAGTACCCCGATTGGTGCATTTTCCTGCCATTTGGTTTACAGACAAAGTAAGAAAAAGTAACCAATAGAGAGAATAATGTATATTTATATATTATATATTTATTGTATATATAAATATAGAGTATTATATATATTTTGTACCATCTGTTGGTTACTTCTCACTTGATCTGTGAATAAAATCAACATTTAATGACTGTCCCCTAGTCAGAAAACATATATTTCCAACCAATAATCAAATCAAAATGAACATGCCTGGTCATTTTGTGTTTTGTTTGGTTACATTTTAGTTAAGAGATCATGAATTTCAGATGAATTGCATTGTCTGACCAAACACATCTCCAAACCTATTAGTTAGTATATTACTGCATGACTTTTCAAGAGTACTTAACTAGAACAATGCTACCATGGGGCCTTTTTGAGATGTTAAAGGACCACTCTAGTGCCAGGAAAGCATACTCGTTTTCCTGGCACTAGAGTGCCCTGAGGGTGCCCCCACCCTCAGGGACCCCCTCCCGCCCGGCTCTGGAAAGGGGAAAGGGGTAAAAACTTACCTTTTTCCAGCGCTGGGCGGGGAGCTCTCCTCCTCCTCTCCGCCTCAGTTCCTCCCCGTCGGCTGAATGCGCACGCGCGGCAAGAGCTGCGCGCGCATTCAGCCGGTCACATAGGAAAGCATTCATAATGCTTTCCTATGGACGCTTGCGTGCTCTCACTGTGATTTTCACAGTGAGAATCACGCAAGCGCCTCTAGCGGCTGTCAGTGAGACAGCCACTAGAGGAAATAGGGGAAGGCTTAACTAGTTGATAAACATAGCAGTTTCTCTGAAACTGCTATGCTTATAAAACAATTAGTTAACCCTAGCTGGACCTGGCACCCAGACCACTTCATTAAGCTGAAGTGGTCTGGGTGCCTAGAGTGGTCCTTTAAGCTAACATATTTTGGGGCCTATCAAAGTCCTTAGTGTGTTACTATATGATTTTACAAGGAAGTTTGAATAGGATACTCTGTCAGTTACCAATGGTGTGTTGCTAGGACAATGTTGCAGAGAGACATGTGTGTGTTGGGTAATTTTGCTGAGGGGCCTAGAAATTGAGCTTGACTAGTACAGTTATACTTTGGGGGCCCTGAAGGGTGCTTGACTAGAATGCAATATTTAAGTTATTTGTATAGTAAAACTAAATATGAAAAGGGAAATGGTAGGTTAAAATTAAAAGGACAAGCAGACAAAAGAGCAGGTACCAGTTGAGAAAAGCCACAGCACATATATTCACTAAATAAGAAGTTATTTTTGCACAGAACACTTTTGTTTTTTGTTTTTTATATATAAAAAGTCACCGACCCACCCATTAAGAAGATTAGTAAGGAAGGTACAGGTAAGAAAATATTTGCATTCATTCAGTAGTTACAATCACACTATACTGTATATTATGTGCCCTTTGCTCTACTTCTTTTTTGGTTTATATTACACGTATTCTAAAGTTTGTGCAATATTGCTCAATTGCTGACATTCATAAATCAATAATGTAAATTAATATGAAACATTTTTTTTTATCATCTTTAAAATTATGCTCGTAAAATCTCATTTTGATGTGATGCAACAGTCCACAAATACTAAGAATATATCAAGCAAATACCATTAGCAAAATAACAGTTTTACTACCTAGAGCCCAAAATCTAAAACTCAGTAAAATAACCCTTACCTTGTCTGTAAATTATATGATCTCCTATAATTCTTAAATGTCCTCTGTCACTAATGTAAGGAGTGTAAGCTGCTGGGAGTGGAATAAACCATGTTTATGATATTTGTCATTCTAACTGATTATGTTCATCTTTCTTAAAAAAAAAAAAAAAAAAAAAAAGTCAGATAAATGAATCACAGTGTTCATATTTAGTATTTAGTTTATATATGTATGCTTAACACATGCATTATTAATTTCTATTGTTTTAGTTGTGTGTGCAATAACAGAGTAATGTAACATTTTATATTTTGCTCTTTTATATAAAGCAGGGATATAAAAATGCTTTCTACTATTAAATGTTAAATGTTTTCTATAAAAATGCAACTCATGCCTTTCCAAGAATGAATGACTATCCTTTACACCAGATGCGTGATTTCATTGGCCATGAAAGTAAAGGGCATCCAGCATGTATCAGCAGTTCAAATGACAAGAGATCAATAGTAAATTATTCTGATAAAAAGCTAACAGAATCAGTGTAGTTTGGAAGGCAATATGAATGGTAATACAAAAACACAAGACATATACACATCTGTTGTGTATCCTTGGATGTGTGTGCATACGGACAAACAGAAAAATAACCCGCAAGGAACCATCTGTGATGCAGATATTTTATTTATTTTAGTATATCTAAATGCACATTGACATGTAATATAATGTAACCATTAAATAATTAATTAGGATGTTTAGATTGTTACTTTTATCTTTATTACAGTAAAAGTATTTGTTTAACAGAAAAAACATATTCATAACTGGTACTTTAAAAAAAAAAATGTTTTGATTATGAAATGACAAAAAAAAAGAAAAAATAATCCAGGTAAAGCTCTAGATATACAATACAAATACAGAGATATTTATTAAGTCAAGTGTGACGTTCAACTGATAATGAAGACTGTGGACCCTGTTCAATTTCTTTTTAACTCATATTGGTAAACAGTTAGTTATCATCAAGTCTTCCGAAAGGAAGAAAAAATGTGCAATCAATGAGGGGTTAATGCAACAGAGCAGGTGGGAATGTGGCTTCCAATCCATCTCCATATATTTATTTATCTATGTAAAAATTTAGTGCATAAACAAAGCACACTTATCCAGATTGTAGATACAATAGAAACATTTTTAATGCTTAGTTTAGCTCCATTGTCATTATTAATGTCAATGCCTCCAATTCAAGTGCTAGGTGTGCATTGAACCCGTAGAAACAAAATCAGCTTTGCCCTCCCACAATGATATTGCCACTAGCGTAAATGCACCACTGCAGGACTTTTGGAATATGATCAGGGCCGGCCTTAGGCCTTAAGGCGCCCTGTGCGAAAAATCTTAACAGCGCCCCCCCCCCCCCCCCCATCATACCCCTTTATCCATGTACAGTGTATGTCAATAGGTGGTGTAGTGTTTGTATATAGAATTTATTAAATTAATAATTATTTAAAAACAAAAATGATTCCCCCTTCCCTGTTACCTTGCATGGAGGTGGGCATGTTGAACTCTGGTGATCCAGTATGCTGGGAATCTGGTCGGTGCCTCCACCGCGTGCAAGACCATAAGTAACTGTTTTGTGAGCTCAGGCACTTACAGTGTCAGAGCTTTCCTGTAGTAATCCGTGGCAACGTTCTGATTGGCCAGAGCTCGGAGGACAGCTACATATTGCTTTTGTGTGAGACAGCTCTGCTGTAAAAAATCTCATAATAATATGATGTAGTGTGTGGTGTCTGTGTGTGATACGAGTCATAGCTGTGTGTGATATGTATGCTATGTGTTGGCTGTGTGTAATATTTGTAATTGTTGTATTGGATGTGTGTGATATGTGTGCTGATATGAAGAGCAGAGATCGTGTACTGGTAGGTGGGGAGCAGGAGGCATAGTAGAGGAGGGTGGGGGAGCAGCGGTAGTGTAGTGGTAGGTGGGGGAGCAGGGCAGCGTAGTGGTAGGTGGGGGAGCAGGGGCACAGTGGTGGTAGATGAGGGTGGGGGCACAGTGGTTGTAGCTGGGGGCACAGTGGTGGTGTATTGTTAGGTTGGGGAGGAGGGGTACAGTAGTGGTAGGTGGGGGAGCATAGGTAGTGTAGTGGTAGGTGGGAGCAGGAGGCATAGTAGAGGAGGGTGGGGGAGCAGCGGTAGTGTAGTGGTAGCTGGGGGAGCAGAGCAGTGTAGTGGTAGGTGGGGGAGCAGGGACACAGTGGTGGTAGATGGGGGCGGGGCACAGTGGTTGTAGCTGGGGGCACAGTGGTGGTGTATTGTTAGGTTGGGGAGCAGGGGTACAGTAGTGGAAGGTGGGGGAGCATAGGTAGTGTAGTGGTAGGTGGGAGCAGGGGGATCAGTGGAGGAGGGTGGGGGAGCAGCGGTAGTGTAGTGGTAGCAGGGGGAGCAGGGGCACAGTGGGTAGTTGGGGGTACAGTGGGTAGCTGGGGGAGCAGGGCGCACAGTGGTGGTAGCTGGTGGAGCAGGGGCAGTATAGTGGAAGGTGGGGGAGCAGGGACACAGTGGTGGTAGGTGGGGGACCAGGGGGCACAGTGGTAGTAGCTGGGGGCAAAGTGGTGGTGTATTGGTAGGTTGGGGAGCAGGGGCACAGTAGTGGTAGGTGGGGGAGCATAGGCAGTGTAGTGGTGGGTGGGGAAGCAGGGGACACAGTGGGGGAGTAGGGGTAGTGTAGTAGTAGGTAGGAGAGCAGGGGCACAGTGGTGGTAGCTGGGGAAGCAAGGGTCACAGTGGGTAAGTGGGGGAGAAGGAGCACAGTGTGTAGCTGGGGAGCAGGGGCACAGTAGGTAGCTGGAGCACAGTGGGTAGGTGGGGGAGCAGAGGGCACTGTTAGGCCTGGTGGGGAGCAGGGGGCATAGTTAGGCCTGGTGGGGGAGCAGGGGGCACAGTTAGGCCTGGTGGGGGAAAAGGGGAAACAGTTAGGCTAGGTGGGGGAGCAGGGGGCACAGTTAGGCCTGGTGGGGAGCATGGGGCACAGTTAGGCTAGGTGGGGGCAGGGGGCACAGTTAGGCCTGGTGGGGGAGCAGGGGGCATAGTTAGGCCTGGTGGGGGAGCAGGGGGCACAGTTAGGCTAGGTGGGGGGGCAGGGGGCACAGTTAGGCTAGGTGGGGGGCAGGGGGCACAGTTGGGCTAGGTGGGGAGGCAGGGGGCACAGTTAGGCTAGGTGGGGGGCAGGGGGCACAGTTGGGCTAGGTGGAGGGGAGCAGGAACTGCTTCCCTTAACTTACCAGGCAGAGGGTTCGCCTGCATGTAGCTCCGCCCCGCTTGCAGTGTAGCTCCGCCCCTGCTTGCCATGTAGCTCCGCCTTCGATTGCCGCTTAACTCCACCCCCTTTGCCCTCACTGATAGACCCGAGTGAGGTCTGTCAGTGAGGGCTGAGTTAAGAGTAAGGGGGGGCGGAGTGCGGCCACGCTACACAGCGCAGCCTGTATTAGGGGAGGGCTCTGAGCTCTCCCTCACAGGCTGTCACTAGGAGACAGTGCGAGCTGTGTAGGCTGTCAGGGCGCCCCCTGGTCCATGGCGCCCTGTGCAGCCGCACAGCTCGCACACCCCTAAGGCCGGCCCTGAATATGATAAAGGATGGGAACACAATTCAAACTCCAGAATATATATCCAATATCTTTCAATTCTGATGTGATACGATGTAAAATAGGAAGATTTTTATTGTTTCAATATGGTGGAGGGGGTACAGAAAGGAAAAAAGGGGAGGGTGGAGGAGTAAAGGGTTAACAGCAGTAATCATTTCACAGTATTATACAAACAGCTATTGTACAAGTAACATTGAGCATTACAGTGTTGTTTGCTGTTCAACAGCAACATTACATGGTTGATGGCTACGATCATATGCCAACTTACTGAAAACAACCCCAATCATCATATTCCAATGTCATTACAATGTGGTGAGGGTTATCCGATCTCAATGTGTTCCAAAGGTTCCATGACTCAGTATAATGTTTGAAGGGGGTTTGATGGTTTGGTTTGATAGCATTTTTCGTATGTGTTGTTTGTCTAAGGTTTTAAGCAGGTTTGAGTTTGGAGGCGCCAGAAAGGATTTTCCAGGCTCTGGCAATCAATTGCTGTGATGTTAAAAGTATATGCAATATTATCTACTTTTTAGTTTTTGGTGGTGGTGGTGGTAAGTCTAGTAAAATAAATATTTGGGGCATAAATGACAGTGAGCAATCTGCCACCTGCGCTTAGTCTTCGGACAATTTTCCAATAGGAGGTCAGAGCAGCGCATTGCCACCACACATGAAGCATGGTGCCCTCTTCTATGCCGCATCTCCAACATTTGCGAGATGTGGTGGGGAAAATGTTGTGCAGCCTGGTCGGCAACATGTACCAGCGGTACAGAATATTTCTGGTATTTATTTGTAGTCGATGACTTGATTAGGCCCTTTGAGGGAGTTAATTATTAAATCCTATTGTTTTGAGGAGAACTTGCATTGAAGGTCTAATTCCCATTGCTGGGCTGGATTAGATGTTGGGAAAGATGTTGATGTATGTGGTCAGATAGCAATTTATAACACTTGGAGATTGGCTTACAAAACAGTGGAGTTTTACCATTTGTACACATTTGTTTCCATACCGTCAATCCCGGTGTTACAGCCCCAAGTGGCACATTCGAAGTGTAGTGCTGTGTGAGAAAAGATTTAAGTTGCAGGTAGGAGTAGTGTGAGGTTGTGGGAAGAGCATATTTGGCCACTAAGGTTGGGAAGTCCATGAGAGTGGTTTGTTGGAAGAGGAAGTGTGTTGCGCCGTGCTCATACCATGGCTTGGCGTTAAAAGTTGGTATGCAAAATGACAAACCCAGAATTGGAGTAGCTATCGACAGGCCTGTGGTAATGCAGAGTTTATAAATGAGTTGTTAAATGCGTCACAAGCTTTTTGTTTATTCGCTTTCATTCTTAACAGTCTTGGATGCTACCTACTTATCTGTTTGATGACACATTCTCGCTTGAAACACAAAATTAAGCCCTGCACTAAAACTCCCACTACTGTTGGGTGGCTGCAATAGCTATAGTATTCATTATATACATAGAACACCCCATCCCACCTCAAAAAAAAAGAAGATACCTGCAAACAATGTCAAATACCTATGCACATTTAAATAACTGGATGTTTTTAGTATCACTCCAATGGTTATTAAAGTATAAGCTCACCTTCCATGTCAAGGCATACAATTCACCTTGCTTCTTTCAGCTAAAAGATAGCAAGGGAAATGTTAAACCCCTGCCTCTTTTAACTGAAATCAAAAGTGAAGTTGTTGAATCAATGCATCTCTATGAGGACATTGAGCTCCTCCATGCAGAGAGTAGAGATGCTGAATGTCAGTGCTGCATATTGTGCAGCATTGACCCAGGAAGTATCTCTAATGGCTGTATGAGTGACTGCCACTAGAGTTGTTCCTGGAAGTAATGTAAACACTGCCTTCTCTTTAAAAAGGCAGTGATTACATTAGAATGCCTGCAGGACATACTATACACACCATAATAACTATATTAAGTTGTAGTTGTCCCGGTAACTCTAGTGTCCCTTTAATATGCAGCATATTTGTATTACATTTCTGAGACTTTACTTCCTTAGACAACATTGCTTCTTTGGATGAATTGGACCATTCCTTCAGGTGTGTTGATTCACAGCCTAACATCCTAATTGTTTGTTTCAGTTAGAGACAGAGACAGAGATCTGTGGTATTGCATTAATTCATGTATGTTGTGTGCTAATAGAACTTCTATTTACCTAAATATATATGGCCAAACTGGGCATTTAAGTGATGCCATCCCTGTGGAAATACTTGTACAATATTTAATACAGTTGGTCTCCTTATATCATTATTTATGTGTCGGAGAGAACAATCATTTACTTAAATAAAAAAAAAAATGTTAATCCCTGACAAAAGGGTCCATAAACTCTCTGGCTTTCATTGGTGTGATATAAATGGATGATTGCTTTAACACATTGCTTAGTTCATATCCCATGCTACTCAATGAGAGAAACAGTTTTGTGAAATGATATATGATTCAGAAATCTTCTTATCATTAAATATTGTTATTAGTGCTTGCATGCATTTGTTGTCTCCATAGAAATTCTTCAGTATCAAATCAGTACAATATAATACTATTCAGAGAATATATAAAGGATACTAAAAGAAGTAAATTGTATACAGAACGTGTAAACATGTAGGTAATGACATGGCTTTCTTACTTAATAGAATTCTAAAGAAGTATGTCAAAGGTCCATATCATATCTTGGTAATGTATTCTATTCTTAATAGATTATTGAACCATCAATTGCAAGTTTTCATGAAGGGATTTAGAGAGCCATGAGATAAAAAGAGATTGGCCCTTTCATTGTACGTGTTGATAACGCTAAGCCTTTCATTTCAGCTACGATTAAACATGATATGGTTTTGTGTAATCTTGGATTAGCATCTCGAAGACCATATTAGGGATGTAGGGATACATTTTAAATGCTTTGTGGAAATTTGGTAATTGTAATCATTTGTATTGAAGAAAACTTAATAATAATGCTGAATAAATAAAAACAAATAAAAAATCATGTAGATGTGATTATTTTTATTTTTTTCTGTCACCTTTTAATCTTTTTCCTTTGCATATGTTCAGCAAGTGCAAGTTCAACTAGTAATATTATAAGATCGTGTTACACCTTATAATCACTTCCTGTGGCTATTCAGTTATAAATGTTAGTCATATGTGCTCCAAAAAATGGCTTGACATGATTTATTGGAGTTATAATTTAAAACATATAATGCACCTTTTAAATATTTATTCAGAATAGCAACAAAAAAGCTACCTACACTATCCCAAATCCCTTTGCACATTTAATTAACTGGAGAATTTTTTTAGTATCAATCTAATGGCTAATAAAGTACAAGTTCACCTGCCACATCAAGGCAAACCACTTAGGTGTGTACTATGATAACAATTTACCTTGTTGCTACTAACTAAATGGCAACATCTCTAATGGGAGAGAAAGGGGTACTTTTCTAAACCCCTATTATTAACCTTTTAATACGGTACATATGGGGTGGGCAGCAGCACTGTAACATGGCTGTGTATTACAAATTAAGCACTAAAACTCCCACTACTCATGTGTGGCAACAAATCTAAAACAAATCTCCAAGTCTAGTGTAGATATTAGATGTGCGGTGTATTACTGTTTGTGCACCCATTTTTTAAACTAATTTACATAGATGAAGTTAAAAGTATTTAACTGCAACTTGCTATTTTAAAAAAAATGCCAAATAGAAAACATAGAATAGAAAAATAAACATAATGTAAATCTGATTTATATCAAATCCTACACATTGGTAATGATGATTACATCTCATGCATGTATTTTACTGTTTCACACTCTTGGGAGTCAATTCCCGAACAGCCTTCATCTGTCAGTCTAATTGAGCATGTGAGAAAATTTGACAGACTGCAGGTGCCCAGGAGGCCTTCACTTCCCAAGTCTCCCTGCTCTGTCACAGCAGATTGAACACTGCAGATATGTTCTGTCCTGTACTAGAACTCCTGGTAATGTAATGTATTTTTATTGAATTAAAGAATATCATATCAATGCCCCAATATATGATCCTTAGTTTTAATAGCTCCATATGGCTCCTCTCAGCCTCATTTCTTTTGTTTTATATGAAGGTATGCAAATGTTTGCTACTTAACGCAAACTTTATTAGATCCAATACGTTAGTGTCATTATCACATATAAGTCATGATATCGAATTTGGATTTTCCATTACTTTCTTGTTCTTGTTAATATTTTTTATATGGGTACTTTATTTTAGCCTTTTCTCTTGTAGAAGCTTTTTTAAAACATTTCTCTAGTTTTAATTTGCTTTTTCCCAGACAATTACTGATAGGATTAAGTTTTCCAATTTCTGATCCATGGAACTGAGTACTTGAAGTGCTTTTCAACTTGCCCTTTTTTGTCATGTCAATCCTAGACTTCTGAACAGCAAAAACATTTGGTTCATGTGAATTATTCTGTTCGGAAAAAATTATTTTGAGTGATTCATATTTCATCCACATGGCTTTCACACCGTACCAATTTCATCCATGCGATGCAAAATTTGTACATTATAAAATTTTACGACAAGCTAATTTTATTGCCATTTGGTTTATTTATTTATTTATTACTGGTATTTATAAAGTGCCAACAGATTCTGCAGCGCTGGTTGGCAGATTAAGTTTGGCAAGCTGGAGTGGACTAACAAAATTACAACACTCTTCCTCCACCCATTGTGGTGGAAATAGGAGGAATGCAGTAACTGTATGGCACAGCAAATGGTCCCTATTATAGCCCTTGCTCTTCCCTCTGTACATGGAGCATAGGATGATGGTGACCACCTTGACTGTCCCATGTCCCATGTATAATCTTTCAATCCATGGGACCACGCATCAGTTTGTTTATTAAGGCCCTTAATCAATGTGGACGCAAAGGAACCTCATAAATATGTTATTAATTCATGTATTTATATATTAAAACAGCAATGGTATTTTCCTGTTTGTATCATAATTCAATGTCTAGGCACATATTTATTAGAACACATGCAGAGCAGAGCATATATATGTATATATGTCAAAATACCAGAGTATTGCAGTATGCAATGATACCTTTCTTATATATATATCTGTGGTAATTAGTAAAATTCCCGCTCTATTCATGGCATTGTCAGCATTTTAGGAAGCTGCCAAGTGTAAGGAGTAGTGTAGTGTGGATGGGTTGCCCTGGCAGCCAAACTGCTATGCCAAACAGACCTTCTGAAATAAGAAGCGGCTCAGATTACCCACTAATATTGATAAGCACAGAGGCATTATGCTGAAGAAGCTTTAAGCACACAAATAATAATGTCAATAAAACGAGTAGTCAGTATTGCCAATAACCAGGGTAGGCAGCTGCCTTTATGTGTCTATCTGTAAAGGATACCTGCTCTGAGTACAAATGAGTATTCTGTGCTCTGAATATCTGCAGAGAGAGAGAGTGCGAAAGAAGCACTGCTAGATTATTTTGTGTGTCCTCCAAATCCTAGAGCAGATAACTGAGAAACTGATTTAGGGTGAAGCTAGTGGCTTAGAATTGCATGCCTATAGGCACTTGAGATGATAAACTTGTCTTGCATATCCCCTTGCTCATAGACGTTGTGAGAAACCATCACTTGTTTTCCCTCAATACCTCTACTGCTGCTTATAATGTGTTTTGGCTGTATAATGGTTACCTCTATACTAGGAAACTGTCCTGAAGACCATTTTTTGTTCATTCACCCTTTTATTTTTGTACAGTCTTCATATTGATGTTGGCTGTTTTTGGTTTACACTTGCCGCAATGGACTGATTTACTGCTACTTTACTGATGTCAGTTATATTTATCAGTCAGAAGTTTCACACAAGTCAGTAATGCCACACTCAATTTTTAGTGAAAGCAGCATGTGTGAACTATCTCACGACACCTGTTCCGAATTGATCTGAAACTACTTTTTTTTCAACTTATCTTCCTTTAAAAGTTCGTTATTGACTTGAATGATTATTAATAAATAAGATAAATTCCACTAAATGGTCACGGAGTCACAAGGATCAGACTATTAAAGCAAAAGAAATTTCAAGAAGAAAGATCTGAACATGAAAGCTAGGGTGGATTCTTCAGTCGTGTCTGTCACAGACTCTTTAGCAATACTGTATTATGTTCTTCTTACTCAACAGAAATAAATAAGCAGAGAAGGTCAAAATAAAGTCATTTACTTTAGAGAAAGAAGAGCTAAAAAGTTAGAAAAAAAAGTTTGTACGCAGAATAATCAGGATGAATAATGCCAGATCAAAAAAAGATTTAGCAACATTACAGAATATATTTAGATGCATGTTCATCTTTATTCAATGTTGCTACTGCATTAAAATAGAAAAAAATCTGATGTTCAAACTTAAATTGCACAGCAGGGAAATTCTGTATGAATAGAATTTACATCAGGTTTTCCTTTTTTTTTTATATAAACCAAATGTCTAAATTTCACATACTTAAAGAAAATAGTGAAAACTTGAGTATAATAAAGTAAATCAATTTATAAGGGTGAATTTAACTTTCATGTTGTTTTAAATTATATAGTGATGTAGAGATATTAATACCCAAGTCAACTGTACTTGTTGTATTGACTTTGGAAAAGAAACAATTTATAGGTAAATCTTAATCTATCTGTCTACCATTTCTCATCGAATTGTGCCTATGCATTCCGTATTCTACAGTATTTCAGTCTGATTTACAAGTTATTTTCTCTGAAGGACAGATTGATGAAGGAACTTAATGCGCGTATTTGTAGAAATAAAACTCATTTTAGAAATCTAGCTATACAAAATATGTTGTGATGTAATTTATTAACAATTATGACTATTGTCATTTATTAACAATTATGACTATTGTCCACACATTTAACCTTTATACAATTATTGACAAAAAATAAAGAACAAATATAATTTTGGATTTTGATGCCACATTAAATGAAATATTTGAAGATGCGATTTTTTTAGTTTTCACACATTTTCTTACATTTTAATGGTGGTTAATGATTTGTATTTTAGAGATCTCAAAAACAGAGCCTATAATTTCTATTTCAAATATAATTCTCTTTACTTTCTTGATTTTACTGGTCTAATACATGTGTATTCCCGTATTTCTAACCTGTATCCTTAACACTATAGAGTCCCTGTCCCAAAGTTCTACCTAGCAACTCCCTACCATGTGTTATAAAAATGAATAAAAATCAATGTTTTATTTACCTTTTTCCAGTGCAGCAGTGGTCCAGTCCATTAAAATCCTTATAGAGGAACACGAGTTTTACTCACTCAATGCCGGGGAACCACCTCTAGAAACTGTAAGCAAGACAATCAGGGACTGCAATGTTTTATAATGCAAGGTTAATAGGACAGGACCACTACACTAACACCACTTTATTGGACACTAAGCACAAAAACATATTTGGCATAATTAATTGTCATTTAACACTTTAACACATTTTCAGCCAGATCTTACACTAGAATGTGTTTGCTTTAGAAGTTCTTATCTCCTGTTCAGTTACTTGAACTCCAATCACACACACAGGAGGCAGAGCAGACTCTAGCAGGTTACTAGCTCAGTTATATATATACAAAAGGCTAAACTGAGCACACTGTTCAACAATGGAAGCCAAAATATTTAGACTTTTCACTAAGTGTGTAGGAAGGCTGTGTGATTCATAGCTAGGGGAACTGTGGTTAGGGGTGCATTAACACAGGCATTTAACTCAATCTTAATGGCAAAGAATAGAACAATGAGACTGCATGGGCAGGATCAGTTCAACGAACCACTTCATTAAGTTGTTTTGGTGTTCATTGAATTAATTTATCTGATGCATGTGCTTATTTACTTCTTGTGTAAAAGTTACATAGCATATAGAAATTGTCTTGCAGCTCTCAACTTATGTACAACTTCTTATATATATATAATTATATATAATTTCACTTCATGTTAATGTAGAATAAAAAGTTCACAACTCATAAGTTATTTCCCATGTGTCCTAACTATATCTTTCAAATCTGTAATATCAATATATTTAAAAGCTGTTTTGCTAATATAAGATAATTTGTTAAAATCCATGTCTAAAAACAAATTTCTATTCTGTAATTACAGGGTCCTTGGGGATACTTGACCAGTAAGGATTACATGAGGGTAGACTGAAGTGCTTTTTAAAGTATACTTTACTATAAAGTATGTATTTCTTTAATCATATTCACAATGTGTGACAGTAATGTGACATTGAAAATGTAAATCTGGCATAGACATACAAATTAGAATAATTGGTAAACTCCATATACTCTTTCATAAAATCACAAATCAGTTTGTTGATATGTATATATAAAAAGGTTAAACATCTAGTTGATTATACAGAATGACTTAAGCTTCAAAGTGTTCTCATTATGTTGACAATATGACAGAATATTTAGTTATGCATGAACTGTACTTGCTATTTAACCACGAGCACCATGGGTTCTCCAAATTGTCAAACGTGTCAGAGGTTGTGCTTTTAATAAAATAAAAATCAAATATGATAGAATTTATTGCATTGTACATGTATTTGTCTTTGATAAATGCACTCACTTGTGTATTCATAGGCAATTATCAAATAAAACACAAATATATTCATATATAATAACATGGCATATAAGCCAATTTGGCCAATTAAGTCCACAGAGTAATCTATCAAAAATGTTTATAAGCACACATGACCAAAATTTCAACAGTATCCTTGTTATAAATCTTTTTTTTCACCTGTTTACTAGCAATAACTTAATTTCTTTTAAGAACATTAACATTGGTTTTAAACATGATACATAGATGCAGAGTAAATGAGCAATTATGTAAATGTTGATACAAAATGAACAAATGATTGCAATGTACATGTATTAAAAAATTGATAAATATATATATGTATATATATATATATATATATATATATATATACACAAAAAAAGCAAATCTGGCACTCTGCCTATAAAGTAATGAAAAAACTTACACCAAGGTGCTGCTCTGCGCTGGATATATGAAAACAAATAATAAAGATGAGAGCACTCAATGATTGCCATCTTGATAAAGACACAGGTTGAAATGTTGATCCTATTTGGCAACATTTAATACATGTATTTTCATTAGAAATCCATTGAGTGCTCTCATCTTTATTATTTGTTTCCGTATATATATATATATAATGCAGCTATTAAGAAGGAGAGTATATTTAAAAGAAGAAAAACTACCACAACAAGAGGACATACTCTTAAATTAGAGGGGCAAAGGTTTAAAAATAATATCAGAAAGTATTACTTTACTTAGAGGGTAGTGGACACATGGAATCGCTTTAATGTGTGTTACAGAGACACCTATTAGTGCATAAAACACACTCAGTGGGTCAAAAATTACCCTATCCACTGATAGTATTGTAGATAAAGGACTCCTCCTGGTCCTCAGTACAAAATAGGAAAAATACCAACAGGTAATCTACAATGCAATAATAACAGGAAAGACATAGGCCTATATTGCAAAAATAAAAGAATGGATTGTGAAGTAGAATAAGTTGCACTCACAAACCCAAATTGATTGTAGGCATATCACTTCGGGAAGTCTTTGGAGCAGCATCAGGACATATAGGGCATCAATTCATGTAAGGAAAGGAAATAATAATAGTGCAGAGTTTCCAAATAAAAGACAATTCTTTAATACAAGATACACTTACAAGATAAAACTTTTATACAGGCACATCACAATCTGTCCAGGAGATAGTTCCAGTCCTTGATTCCAAATGTGGAACAGGAACATTTTACCTAGGAACAGAAAGTAAATCTAGTGTAAAAAATATTTTTTAAATCGGTGTGGCGTCAGTGTGAAAAGCATTGAGCCAATCTGCATCGAGTGGAGCGCTTCCGGGTATGTCACTTGGACGCTTCTGGGTGTGCCAATCAAGCCTCTCTTTCATGTTGCGTCCGGACATACAGACGTCGGATATGGCGATGCATTCCAATGGCCTCCATGCGTTACACCACTCATAAAAGAGCGGAATTGTCCGTAATGTCTATAAGGTGACATAAAAAATAGGCAAATATTACAAAATAATGATTAATACATACATAGCTGATAATTGTCCCAAAATAAGAAGTATATCTGACATGTAAAGATATAAAATATATGACATAGCATTGAAAGTGAAAAATGTATGTATAAAAAAAAATATATATATTTTATATAAAACAGTATAATAAGCAGTTTACAAAAAACATACCAAGTCAAAGTCAACATTCAGTCCCCTTGGTTGCATGGTTTTTAATGTATGTATCCAATAACCCTCTCTTTTTCATGGTGAGTCATGAGGTCACCTCCTCTTTCAGCTAAAGTCAGCTGTTCAATAACTATGCATTTAAAATGATTAATATTCAAATATGGGCATATGTTACAATGCACAGGCACTGAATGTGACATCATACAGTTTATAATATTGTTCTTATGTTCCTAAAATCTCAGTTTTGCTTTCCTTCCCATCATCCTCATATATTGTGCACCACATCAACACGTGTGTAGGTACACAACATGTGTGGAGGAACAGGATACCAACCCTTAATCTTGAATTTTTCAGACGTTTGGGTGCTAATAAAGTCCTTGGTGACCTTGAATTGATGATTGCAAAGTACCACACATGTGGAAACCTTCCTTTTATTTAATTTTATCTTTTCCAAAACTAAAAGTGCCTGCTGCTAAAATTTGTTTAAGATTAGTGCCCTTCTTAAAAATAATTTTATGTACGTGAGGGATTTGTTGGTTCAGCAACTCATCTTCCACAAGTAACCCCTATTGTTTCTTGATAATCCTTTGTATATTGAAGGCTCTAGAGTTACATTGGGTGTTGAAAGCAAAATCAAAAGCAGGGTTTCTAATTGAAGACAACAGATAAAGGGTGCACCAAAAATAAATAAATTAAATAAAAACAAGGTACCAGAAAAAACAAGCAAATAAAGTCTCTAGGTCTCAGATATTTTCTTCAGGTAATCACAAGGCGTCTTGAGTCAAATCCTCATCAGCATATGAAAAAGAGAAGGGACCAATGGTGCAATAACTTTGAGTGTGGCCACAAACAACGCTAAGGTTAAGAAGTGCCAACTCACATTTATGAGAGCTATATTCAGCTCCAGGTAAAACAGCACACAGTGGTATTCAAACTCTCCACATGTAGGATATTCCTCTGACAGTATTTTTAGTGTAGATCACATGAAATAAAATCACACGAGAAGGCCCATAGTGCTCTCCAAGTAAAAAGTGCTGAATAAAATAAGAGATGTACTTACAATTTACAGAGCAGACAAACCGCTTCGTGTAACAGGCCTGGGTAGAACAATCCCCACCTGGCATTGAAACTTCAGATGTTGAGGTGTGCCAGGTAAAAGTCAATATAAAAGTATATTCAATTTAAAATAAAAGTAGAAAGACTAACCAGAAATTTAGGTAGTAAAAAATAAATACTTTTAAGTAATAGATTAAAAAACAACGCGTTTCGCCCCAAATGGGCTTTATCAGGTGTAGAAACAGATTCTCTGGCAGTAAACATTTATATATAGCTAGCTGAATAACATAAGTTTGAATTTTGGTGCCATAATGACATCATCGTCATGTGACAGCGATCACATGACCTTGGTACAAAACATATAATAGATTAAAACAATATAATAAAATAATGCTCGTTTTTACTTTAAAAATAGATAACATCAACTTGGTGATAAGACTCAAGCTTATGGCTGTGATAGAATTGTAAAACGAAAACCAGAATAATTTGAGCAGGCAGTGTGGTCGGCTAGGAAGTATATTTAAGCAACAGAGGAGAGGAGACAAGTTTCTAAGAGGATAATAAAGTGCAGGAATAATATAAATAATATAAATGCGGTCGGCGGAAATACCGCGATAACCACGAGGGGAAGTGGTATATGGGAAACGTAGTCCCTATTTGGACGGGATCACGTCCGAATTACAGGACGGTATAGAAAAGTAGTAGCCATTATAAGTAAGGACAGATGTGGGAAAGTACAAGAGTACTTGTAATACTGAAAAAGGAAGGCTATTTAAGCCTGAAATAAAGAAAAAACTAAAATAAAAGGACAGATGATATTGACAATGAGTTCTATAGGAATCAATATAAGAGCAAAACTATTAAAAGCATCACATTTTACACAGAATAAACATTTAAAGCCACACATATTGTACCCAAAATATTGAATATTAAACTTCATGAGTTAAAAAAATTGAAAAGGTCGAAATCCGCATTTAAGCCCTCTAGTGTTGTTTTCAAGTTAAAAACCCATTCCATTTCGGTTTTACCAAAAATCTTTTTTTATGTCTCCTTCTCTCCATGGAATGGCACATGTCTGAATAGCTGTAAATTTTAAACCTCTTAGATTTTTTTGATGATATGTTCCATATATCTTTTGGCCTCCACATAGAAAAACTTGCATCTAAACTTTATCGAAAACTAGGTGCCCTGTTCAAAAGCCCTACAGTAAAGGAAAAGATTGTACAGCAAATGCTGTTGCCAATCATTGATTATGGGGATGTAGTATATGCATCTGCACCGCAATCCCACATTAATAAACTCAATACATTGTATAACTAGTTCTGCCGATTTGTGCTACAATGTAATTACAGGACCCACCATTGTGACATGCTAAACTTTCCAGCCTTGTGTTTAAGAGATTTTCTGGGAAACTCCTACCCTACCTGAGCAAAATGCTCTCCTTGGCTTTTCCCACCTCCTATAACCTCCGATCCAGTACCAGCACTTTATTTAGTCTACCTCAATACAAAAAGAAAGCGGCCCGATCCTCCTTCTCCTACAGAGCGCCACAATTGTGGAACGACCTCCCGCACACTTTAAAATCTTCCCCAAGCCTAGAGTCCTTTAAGAGATCCCTCTCTACATACCTCAAAACAGAATGCACATGTCATTATTTACTTTTATCAAATTTTTTACTAAGGCTTTGTATTGCCTCAATAAAAATATTTTCATACATTTAAATTGGCGTATTCCCACTTCATTGGAAGACAGAAGCCCCCATCCGTGGAAGGTGAACGCTTCTCCAGCCCCAGTGTGGGCTGTACTCTATACTATTTCGTGAGTGCAATCATTGGGGGTTAAATCCAATTGTAATTACTGTACTTCACTATGTGTTATGTATTTTTTTGCTTTTTAGTTATTCAGCTGTCCCCCATTTTTGTCTATTTGCATATCTGTACCTGAGGTCCATCTGGGGGAAACCTCTTGGGAAGCTGTATCCATTCTATACTCAAGTTAAGTACTTTTGCCTTTTTCTTCCATTTGGTGGGTTAGGTGCATTTGTGTTTTTGTTGTGTTTTTTCTTTTTCTAATCCTTGTTTTACTTTCCTTTTCTCATTTAAGTATCTAATATATGTTTTGTCCCCCTTTTTTTACTGACTGTGCTATTTTCTCTTATGTGTGTTATTTGGAAGCTCTTATAATTTGTTTAGCTTCTTTCTGCCTAATATTATAGATCATTCTGTCTTCCTCACTCTGGGTTTTTTTTACGATTACTAAATGCTAACTTTTTGTTTTTTTTTTACTATTTTGGACACATCTGCGGAGTACCACAGTGGTTTCTTGATTTTTTTGCTTTTACTAACAAGCCTAATGCAATTTTCTGTTGGTTATGTTTGTCGTGCTAGAAAATGTTTGGAGACCGTATGTTTTTTGTATCCATTCTTAATATTTCGACAGTGTTTGGATATTCTTATTTTTAGGCTTCTAGATGTCATACCCACGTATTGGAGGACACAAGGGCACTCTGATAGGTAGACTACATTTTTTTGTTTTACATGTGATAAAATGCTTTGTATTATGTTATGTTGGTTACATTCAATCTAAAATTAATAGTTTTATTTTGAACTGAACCTTGTGTAGTTTTACAGACAATACATTTTCTGCATTTAAAGAAGCCTTTGACGTTAGATAGGGTAGAGGATTTGATTGTGTTAATTTTTGTTGAATTTTTTGGTGAGAAGGCATTTAAAGTTGGGGGCACCTCTAAAGATAATATTTGGTTTTATGGGAATAATATTCTTCAGGACATCATCTTGTAGTAGGATGTGCCAATGTTTTTGAAATCTCTATTTTGGTTTTTGTAGTCAAATATATTTGGAATGGATGGGATGGTATTTTTTGTACTTTTATCTCTATATGTGAGAAGACTGTTTTTATCATTAGATTTTACTTTCGTGATTATAGAGTTTAATTTGTTTTCAGAATAATTTTTTTCTTAAATTGTTTTTTTTTTAAATGGTGGTTTGTTCGTTAAACTCTTCTGGTATAGAGCAATTTCTTTTTAATCTTAAAAACTTGCGTTTTGGGGCACTTTCAAGTCAAGGGGTATAATGACAGCTTTTCTGATTAATCACAGTGTTTGTACACACCTTTTAAAAAAAAGATCTAAAAAATAGATTTCCTCTCTGCTAAATTCAGTGGTTAAAATGATGTCTTTATCATTTTGGTTTAATTGTTAAAAAAAAAAAAAAAAGATAACAGAGCTTTCTGAACCATTCCAGATAAAAAAAATAAATCATCAATATAGCAAAAGTAGGAGACCAGGTTTGCCCGCCAGCTATGGTTGCCCCATACAGCATCTGCTTCCCAGTCAGCCATAAATAAGTGAGCATAGCTGGGGCAAACCTAGTCCCCATCGCTGTGACTCTTTTTTGAAGATAAAAAGAATTTAAAACCCCCCAGAAAAATTGTTGGTTAAAATAATCTTTATACCCTCTATGATAAAATTAATTTGGGATTCTGGGATCTTTTTTCTTTTCTTAATATTCTGGTGACTGCTTCACATGCCTTTTGATGTGGGATAATAATATAGAGTGACTGTACATCACAAGTCACCACAATGTAGTTTAGGTGCCATAGAAAATTGTTTAAAAAGAGGAGAAGGGGCATGGAATCCTTTAAATATGATTTCATTTCTTTTACAGATAGTTGGAGTAAGATGTCAATATTCTTTTGATATGATAACATAGAATTTATATCTGAAACGATTGGGCAACCTGGAGGACAAGATTCATTTTTGTGTATCTTGGGTAAAAAATAAATTACTGGAATTTCTGGAATTTTGGGATATAATGTACTCTTGTTTATTAAGGATATTAAGATTACTTCCTTTTAGCAAATAATTATTTAGAAAATAATTATTTAGAACCACTTGGATTTGGAGACTAGGGTCTGAAGATAATTTTTCATATATGTTGGTATCGTTTAGTTGTTTCAGGGCTTCAGCTATGTAAATTTGCTTAGAAAGGATCACAAGTCCACCACCCTTATCTGCTGGTTTTATAACAATATCCTCATCTGCCTGTAGTTCTTTAAGGGCATTTTTTCTTGATGGTTAAGATTATATGATTTATTTATTCTAATATTGTTAAAATCTTTTGAAACAAGCTTTTCAAACACTTCTAGTGGACCAGATTTAAAATTAGATGGATAAAATTTTTGATTGTGGTTTAAGATTTGTATTTATAATAGTTGAAGTGGTTGTTAAAACAGAGTGTATAGGTGTTGTTTGTTGGGTCATCTGCGGGGATGTAGTTTCTTTTTCATAAATGAAATATTTTTATGGTGGCTTTTCTTACAAATTTATTTTCGTCTAAAAATGCTTGGAACGGTTTGAAAGAAATAGTTGGGGAAAATTTTAATCCCTTACTTAACACAGCTATTTGGGTGGATGTGAGTGTCTTTTGGGCTAAATTAAAAATGCCACGCTATTTTTCAGTTTTGGTGTTTTCTATTCTGCTAATCTTTCTCTTTTGTTCTCTTCTTCCATCCCTTCCTCTTCTAATGTTAAACTTCTTTTTCTTTCTCTTGGTTGGTGGAATGTTAATGCGTGAGAGTTGATGTTTGCTCTGATTTCTAAAACATTTTCATCTGTGTGTCCTTCTGAGTCCATAGATAATAGTTGGTACCTATTTGGGTTAATGTAAGGGATAGGTGATCTTTGTGGCCTTTGTGATAGGCCTTTGTGGTCTTGGAGAAAAGTCTTTATATGCTTTATAATTTGTGTGTGTGTCATTTGATGTTTATTGTGGTGATGGTAATTAGGTTAATAAGTGGATTCTCTAGTGTGGACATAATGTTCGGTTGAGGTAGATATTGAGATGATTTATGAGATTTATCTGTGTTACCATAGTGAGAGTCACTTTTATCTCTTATATATTTCTTATTTTTTGTGTGTGCTATATTCAGTACCGGTGCATTGTAACAAATGCCCATATTTTAATATTAATAATTTTAAATGCATAGTTATTGAACAGGCAACTTCAGATGAACAAGCAGGTGACCTCATGACTCATTTGGAATGCATCACCATATCTAACGTTTTTATGTCCGGACGCAACACGAAAGAGAGGCTTGATTAGCAACCCCGGAAGTGCCCAAGTGACATCCCAGGAAACGCTCCGCTTGATGCAGATTGGCTCAAGGCTTTTCTTGCTGATGCCACACCAATTTAAAAAGCAGACCACTGGACTTTTGATTACATGCTACTACAAAGAAAGGACTTCTGTTTTACCCCCGGATGAAGTTCAAGCTATATTGTACGAAACGCATAGGGCTTATTTTAGTGTTTAGAGTTTTCCTTTATTGATTATTATATTTTTTTACACTGAATTTACTTTCTGTTCCTTGGTAAATTTTTCCTGTTCCACATTCGGATCCAAGGACTGGAACTATCTCCTGGACAGATTGTGATGTGCCTTTATGCAACTTTTATCTTGTAAGTAGAGATGTCCCGAACAGTTCGCTGGCGAATAGTTCCTGGCGAACATAGCTTGTTCGCGTTTGCCACGGACGGCGTACATATGCGATGTTCGGTCAGCCCCCTATTCGTCATCATTGAGTAAACTTTGACCCTGTACCTCACAGTCAGCAGACACATTCCAGCCAATCAGCAGCAGTCCCTCCCTCCCAGACCCTCCCACCTCCTGGACAGCATCCATTTTAGATTCATTCGGAAGCTGCATTCTTTTTTTTTGTGTTATATTTGAGCATGCTAGGCTGAACGTGCGTATATCATGGCTAGTTGCACTGAGAGTATGAGTATATAGCAGTACATTGTTGTGAAAGATGGCTGTCATGTTTAGGGTGTAGCTTGCACGTTATCAACTGTGTATTTATATGCAGAGAGCAGTTCATGTGATCAAAGGCATGGTGTGGAGGATCGGCTATAGTGGGACATGCTTGGCAGGCTGCTGTCTACTGCTTGTGCTCATCCGATCCCTTCTGGGCACCAGGTGCAGACCCTGGGAGTCACTGATACCAGGAACAACAAAGGCAAGTCTCTGATTGAGTGCCAGGTTCACGGCTTGAGGTGGTGGAAGCTTGTTTTGTCGGGTGGTCGGATCTGTCCCGGTGGTGCTTCACGTCCGGTGCGGGATTGTGGTGGCTTAAGGGGGAGGCGAGTGCTTGACGTGGGGCAGGCTCTGCATTTCTGTTTGTGCCTCCGGTCCTGTCTTCGACGCCTTTTGCGTTGGTGGATTTTAATGGGGACTGCTTCGCTTAGCTGTGGTGGAGCTTGTTGGGGCGGTGGTGGAGCTTGTTGGGGCTTCCTGCTTGTTATTTGCTTCCAAAATTGATTAAAGAGTCTGTCCAGCTTAGACTCAATATCCTTCCATGCTTTGCTGGTACCAGGAGGACACGCGGCTGCCGCCATATTGGGAGAGTCGCGGATGAATATGTCAGCTTGGGTGACTGTGCTCTCTGCGTCCATTAGCTCCAGACAGCCTCTCAGGGGTGGACCGGGATAACCCTTACCGGTCCGAATGGGGGTAACGGAGCTCCTGCCGGGAAGTAGCTGCTCCTGGGCATCCCAGGATCGGGAGATTGGCCGCCTCTCCCGCCCGGTGAGCACCAGGCCACACTTGCCACGCGGAGGTAAGTAAGACTCTGTCGAGTTTCTGACCGCTATTAAGCATGTCGGGTTGGTCAGGTAGGAGCAACATTGCTGGGTCATCCGCTTCTGGGGTGAAATTCGCTTGTTGATAGCTGCTTAAAGTGAGATATTGAGGGAGCTCACACAAAGTGTGTCTTTCCTCCATGACAGCTAGGCCCCGCCCCCCCGGAAGCATCATTCTTAGTGAGAGGAGGGACAGTGTAGCTGCTGCTGATTTAATAGGGAAATCGATAGCTAGGCTAGTGTATTCAGTGTCCACTACAGTCCTGAAGGACTCATCTGATCTCTGCTGTAAGGACAGCACCCCAAAAAGCCCTTTTTAGGGCTAGAACATCAGTCTGCTTTTTTTTTTCTGTGTAATCTGATTGCAGTTGCCTGCCTGCCAGCGTGTGTGTCAGGCTCACAGCGTATACTGTGCCCACTTGCCCAGTGCCACCACTCATATCTGGTGTCACAATAGCTTGCATTTAAAAAAAACAAAAACTTTTTTGACTGCAATATAATAACAGTCAGTTTCCTTCACATGTGTGCGTTTCAGGGCCTGCCAGGGCACAGTGTCACACCAGTGCAGCTCATATCTGGTGTAACAGTATTGTACATTAAAAAAAAAAAAAAAAAACTAGAAATTTGACTGTGAAATAATAGCAGTCAGTTTCCTTCACACGTGTGCGTTTCAGGGCCTGCCAGGGCACAGTGTCACACCAGTGCAACTCATATCTGGTGTACATTTAAAAAAAAAAAAATACAGGGGGCATGTTGTCACCTTTCGGGGACCCTTGGTGTTGTACGGGGCTGGGTGGAGGAAGAGACCTTCAGTGACATCAGTGAGGACAAGGAACGGGACATGGCTAGCTTGGTATCCAACCTTGTGCAAATGGGGAGTTTGCGGTTGTGCAAATGGACTGTTTGCGGTTGTTTGCGGTGCGTTAAACGGGGAGTTTGGTCTGTCAATGTGAAGCGGGCGTAACCCTTACACTACCTGATCGATACAACATCATACCTGATGTTTTAAAGCACGTTGTTCCAAACAATTTAGGAATGTTAGGTGATTTATGCCCTTTATGGATTAAAACCAGACTCTGCATCAACTATGTAATTTTCCATGGGAGTTTTGCCATGGATCCCCCTCCGGCACGCCACAGTCCAGGTGTTAGTCCCCTTGAAACAACTTTTATATCACTATTGTGGCCAGAAAGAGTCCCTGTGGATTTTAATATTCGCCTGCCTATTGAAGTCTATGGCGGTTCGCCTGGTTCGCACGGTTCGCGAACATTTGCGGAAGTTCGCGTTCGCTGTTCGCGAACGAAAAATGTTATGTTTGCGACATCACTAATCGACTATATATATATTAATAACAAAATACAGTTAGAATGAAATTACATGTATATATAATACATTTTCCTTTATTAAAAATTATTTATTTATTTTATTATTTTTTTATTATTGTAATTATACGTATATATTAATATAAAATATATATATGTATTTTATATATATGTAACTTCATTCTAAATGTATTTTACTACTTATATATGTACTTTATATTAATATTAAAATACACTACGTATGACATTACATATATAAGATGTGTGTGTGTGTGTGTGTATATATATATATAATTATATATATATATATATGTAACAAAATACTTAGAATGACATTCTATATATAAGATACCAATAACTGCATATATCTATAATTACATTTATGATTACATAAGTATACATATAGAATTTAAATACATATATTTGTATATATATTAAAATTCTACGTGTATATTTAAGTAATCTTTTAGCATAATTATGTGACATTATTAAAATTTGATTGACATGTCTGGCAACCCAGGCAGAAAGTGCAGAGAATGTAATTTGCAAGCACTATATTTAACCCTGTAACTTTCCAAGACACCATAAAACATGGTACATGTACATGGGGGGTACTGTTTTACTTGGGTGATTTCGTTGAACACAAATATTAGTGTTTAAAAATGATACATTGTATTGCAACAATATTTTTAGTAAAAGTTACGTCATTTGCATTTTTCACACATCAACTGCACTTTTACTGACGATATAATTGTTGTAATATATTTTACTGTTTTGAAACACTAATGTTTGCATTCAGTGAAGTCTCCCAAGTATAACACTACCACTCATGTACAGGGTTTATGATGTTTTGGAAAGTTAGAGAGTCAAATATAAGGCTTGCGTTTAATTTTTTTCACATTGAAATTTGCCAGTTTGGTAATGTTGCCTTTGATACCGTATGGTAGCCCATGAATGAGAATTATCCCCATGATTGCATACCATTTGCAAAAGTAGAGAACCCAAGGTATTGCAAGTGGGGTATGTCCAGTCTTTTTTAGTAGCCACTTAGTCACAAACACTGGCCAAATATTAGTTTTTTACTTTTTTCATACAAAAAGAAATATGAACGCTAACTTTGGCCAGCATTATGACAATACGACAAACGTAATTTCTCACAGTTTTTATTATTTTATTCATAATAAATTAAGCTTCATATATGATATATATATATATAGTTCATGAGAAAGTAAAGTCCTGTTTCTCCTGAATTTGTTTCTCCTGAATAAAATTATATATAATAAATGTGGGTGCACTTAATATGAAAGAGGTGAATTATGGTTGAACAGACATATAGCGCAAATTCCAGTTTATGTTTACATTTTGTTTTGATCAGAACGTGTACAATTGACTCCAACCTGAAGGGGCTAAACTAGTTATTAGTTATGTTATTATTATTATCTTGCTAGTTTCTTTTCTTTTTTACTTTAGATACCTTGTTGCATTGGATATAGGGCAACGTTTTTGGAAGCACTTAAGTCATTATAAGTGAGAAGGCCCATAAAAATAACTTTTTTTCCGAAGCCTCTGATCACACTTTGTAAAATAATAATATAATATGTGTGAATACACTACATAAGAAAGCAGAAGATTGTGGTGGAGCAAACACGTAGCAAAAAGATCCCCTACCCCAGAGTCCCCTCTGCATAAGTAATCAATCCATTTAATCAATCCATTGACAACTTATTCAAGGACATCTGGGTGTCTATAGCCTCTTCTGTTCCAAAAGCTCCTGCACTGAGCTAAGTCCAATGGTGCATGAAAATGCTCAATGACTAAGAGAGCGTTCAGCTAATACTCACAACCAATTAGCTGGCATGGCACTGCAGTGTCAGTGAAACTAATGGATTCTCCTTGCTGGAACATCTGGCTTCAGAGGAAGAGGTGTCAGGCACTTGGCAGACCGCAGATATGTTGTCAAACCATTCATATTGGTTATGGTGTATGTTGTGTTCCTTTAAAGGCACATTCTATTCACCATAGTGTCTCCTTTAAGTGCCCGTCTGTAATATAATACAGATTAAGGAACAGCACACACATAAAAACAGTTTTATATTTTATAAGGCTACTTATAATCACCTATCTCAGCAAACAAATATGGGGATACAGTTTCACCATATGGCCACATTGTGTTATGCCCACCACTACTTCACAGTACCCCAATATTGGTGAATCCTACACTAATTCAAACATGGGAGACACTTTAAATATTGCTAGTGCTAAATAAGCTAAAGTTTATTTTAATTATCTGTCATAAGAGCATTGTGAATATATATAATGCAAAATGAATGTGATAAACACAATTCAAATGCAGTCTCAAGACTAAAGTAATAGTGCTACGCTGTATAGTCACAATGCATTTCATATATCTGCTCTATGAAAATTACAATTAAAGTGACATTACTATCCAAAACCTCCTCAAATTTATACTTTCCAGTGGTCACCTCCAAAGAGGCTTCTAATTCTGGGTGGCTGGATGGGGAGCTCAACCCAAAAGGAATCTGGTCTGGATTACAAACTTACAAAGTAAAGACAAAAATTGAATTTGCAGGAATGGTGCTGACATAGTGACCAAAATGTATACAAAATACAAATTAAGAAACATTGCAAACGTAAAAATACAGTTTTACATTTTATAAGGCTACTTAAAACCACCTTTCTCAGCAAACAAAGAAGATTGAATGCAATGCTATTATTCTGTATAGGATTGGTGTTTGAATTCAGAAGTGTGCTTGTGTGTGACTTGATGTCAGGGGAGCAGACAACCAGGTTAGAATCTGTGAGGGATATAAATGGAAGATGGCATTAACACACAATGTAGGAATTATGAACATCTGGTCATTCCCTGAATTATGTAATGCTCCAAAAGACTTAAAAGATCTGATTATTGATGTCTTATGTGACATTATGCCTGTCTGCATTACTGTTTACCTCAATGACAGTTGATCCATTCTCCTGACCTCCCAACGTACCACCAACATATCTTAGCAGTCCTAACCAGGTTGCTCAAAAATAGTTTGTTCCATGAACTATAAAACATTTTATTTGATGAGCTGCAAGTATAATTTCTGGGTTATGTCATATCCACTTTTGTATTCAGTATGGATATTTCTAAACTGGATGCTTCTGATTCTTAGCCTTTGCCTCAAAGCTTTAAAACCATCCTACATAGAAATTTCATATGCAACTTTTTCACTACCATTGCACCCATGACATATGACTAAGAAAGGGGTTAACCTATATAAATGGCAACAAAAGCACTTGAGATCAGAGCGGGGTCCCCCCGACGGGCAATCTAATTGAGATGTTGTCCATTCTCACCTCTCTTGCTATTTGTTTTTCTCTCCTTAAGTTTAAAGGGCAATCCAGACGTGGACCCCTTGCTCACAGTGCCTAGTAGCAATTCCTGAATGCAAATATTCTCAATAAAATAGTTTCCTTTTTATTTGTGAAGTTTAACATTTTTAGAATTTTGTTTTAAAAGTACTTCAGGGGGGGCGGGGCCTGGCCTTAGAGCTGAGAGGACTCTCAACACAGCAGCTCCTGCTAAACAAGGCAATAAAAGCTAAAATTCACAGCCTAAACGGCAAAATCGGGACAAAAAGGCTACCCAGAGCGAGGGCCCATTGGGGTGCACATGTGGATACCACACAAGCGACAATCCAAATCCCCATACACCTGACGTGCTGGTGAGGCCTACAAGCATGGCAGGTGCGGGAAAGACGGCTGCTCTCCTGCTGCCGTGACTGGCCAAGTATCGGGACACCGGTCCCTGTACCGGACCGGGGGGGGGTCATCCTGGTCTACCACCACAAGATCCCCACACAAAGTGTTGAAAAAGCAAACACAGCACAGAACCCTGCATCTACCATTACAGTGACCTCTGGGGTGGAGGATGCTACCCACACAGCCCACTCACAAAATGCATGGTGGGAAACCGAGCTCTGACTGAACAACATTTTCGCCACCTTTTGGCAACAGCTGAGGATTCGCCTGCAAAGCCCAGTGTCCGCACCGCTGCCAACAGACTGGCCACGCAACTCACCACGAAGCACCCGGCAGAGAGGAAAAAAAACTCCCCCAAACACTGCACCCGCGAACTCCCAGATCCAGCATGGGGCCTTCGCGGGACTACAATCGAGCCAGCAACAAGCCAGGACCTAGGTCCCCGGGGAAACCCAAGAGAAGACCCCCACGACACCTTCACTCCACGCCGCGACTGCAACCTCAGAGGGGCAAACCTAGCCCTACATGGAGGGTGCGACGGAGGGGCGAAAGACTCAAGGAATCTACCGCATCAGGAAGGCAAGCAAGGAGCAGCTCAGGCCCACGACCGGCAAACCCAGCTCGACACACAACATGGAGAACATTATACTGGCCAACAAACATACGTCCACATAGCACAGGGGCTCTGGGCTGCTTCGGAGATTGCACAAGTCACAATGGACGGCGCAAAGACCACACATCCAGCCCCAACGAGGCATTGGCTGAATCAAACGGGACTGGGAATCAAGGACTGGCATAGAGCCAATCATTTACCAATTATCTACACCCCGACTGAACTCCCACACACCATTGTTGGTATTTCTTTTTTTTTTTTCTCTTCCTTATATTATTTTTTCTCATTTTTGACAGCACAGGTGATCGCAAGGGGGGAACCACATCATATGTAGTCAATCGACTGAATACTAAGTGTGCTAATGCTTAGAATAGCTTACATTCAAGCAAGTTGTATGGTTTTCCTTTATTTTTTGCCTCGACTATGCTGTACAGGCTAATCGAAATGCTGCTTAACAGTTAGGGATTATTCTAGCCTCGGTGAGGGAATAATCGAAATTTTATTAAAGACAGGAGGCGAATATTTGCTTTACCTTCTTTACTGAAACCTCCAGCAGCAAAGAAACAGTTAACAGAACTTTTCAAAACAACCAATCAGAACAAAGCAACAGTAGTATAAAACCCCTAAGCAGGCTCTTCCACTTCCTCTTTCTTTGTTGAGGTCGAGCATGAGAGCAAGGAAACCAACGAATCCACCTTGTAGCAGACACATCCAGAGAAATAATCATCAAGCCCAGAGAGAATATAGATTACACTGCAAGAAAAAGGAAAACATTGTGAAAGTAAACTGTCAAGGCAAGATGTCATATCCATACAATATCACTTGCACATCATAATACCTGATGAATAAACAAAGTCTACAGATCTTATGAAGACCTAGTATCTAGTATGTACCTAAACTAAAAGGCATTGACGAAACATAATTACAACACAAACATGATGAATAAAAATGCACACAGACAATCATCACCGAATAATAGAAATAACCTTTATTATGTAAAACAATGCATTCACAAAACATAACAATATCCCCAAATAATTATAAGGCCCAAATCCAGGATGGGAACGTAAGAAAAGGGGGGGAAATATTCGCCTCCTGTCTTTAATAAAATTTAGATTATTCCCTCATCGAGGCTAGAATAATCCCTAATTTTATGGCAGGACAGGAGGCTTCATATTTGCAATTTTAATGCCCAAATAGTAGAACCAGAAGCAATATGACAGAGGACTGAAATAAAAGGAGAATGGAAAACCCATTCCCTAAACCAAGCAGCGGTGTAGAGAAAATGCAGAAACAGTTCAGAACGGCCGTACGCAGAAATCAACAGCTGTCCATGAGTAGATCCTGGATCTACATGGTCGTGTACAACCTGTCAACAGAGCCATGGCCTATCCGGAGAATAAGGGTACAACACAGAGGACGAATATAAATGAAATATGTGTGGAGCAGAAACCGATGTACTGAACGGCAAGAAGGAAGAAGACACTACGTCGATACCATGACGTCAGAACGCCATGAAATACAAGATGTACTGGGGAAAACCGTAAGCGGAAAAACTGGCGCAAGGCAAGTCCTTGTCATCAGGTCATTCCTCAAGGAAATGCAGAACACACAATACCACTAGACTTGAGGAATAGCGAGAGATAGGACTCCCGTAAGGTATACTCCTCTTGGTAGACTGTAGACCAAGAGATCCTTACCAATGCCAGAATCTTAAGAAAACACACATGAGTCGTCCTCTAGCTGACATAGGACGTGAATGGCCCCATACGATCCTACCCTGAGAGGGCAACTCAGCCAGACAATGGGATCCCACACAGGACATGAGGAGACAGGGAGTCGTAGATTGCCTTCCCATGGCAAACTCCAGCAAAAGGGGAAAGCACGGAGGACTCGAAGTGGTGTGGCCAGGCAAAACGACACTCCCAGGAATTCGGTCTGAAGCAAATCCCGAAGTATCCAGGAGGTAAACAGGATGCGTACGCCCGGAAGGAGACCAAGCTTGGAAAACACGTCCCTCGCCTTGCTGAGGGTCCGGCAGCCGGCAGTTCGCACCGAATTTAATCATGTCAGTACTCGAGACCCCGGAGGGTGAGGCAACCAATCATTGGGATCTCTCCATGGTCGGGTGAAGCCGTCCGCCACATGAGTGTCTCGTCCCGCAGACATTGTCACAAATGACGAATACTTGTCCAGACGCTATAGATAGCGATCCTACGTGAGATCCGACTGCAGTCCAAAGTGGGCAACCAGTGATAAGTCCAGGCCGGAAGGTAGCGAGCAGTACTACTTCCCCTGGGAAAGCTGTAAACGTTGAACAAACCTGCAGGTAGTTCCATGCAGTTGGCGTGAAGAGGTTCCTCCTTTGGACTCCTGAGTCCAGGCCGAAGTTGTTTGGGGTCCGAAACTCCTAGGTAGGTCAGGTCCCCCTATGTCGGAGTCATCAATTAAGTTTCAGATGATCTTCGTCCGAAGGTCACATGATTCGGTCAAACCAGGCCGAAGACCCGAGAAGGCGTCATGTTGGAGCGGCTGATAGTACCGGATCCTGGAGGTATGGCCTCGATGGCGAATAACAACTGGTCAATCGACCGGGTTGGGCCCCTAAGTGTGACCCGCAGGTTGCGGAGCATATGCCTGGCATTTTCCTTGAAGACGGACATCTTGGTCCTCGGGAGGCGGAGCACCGCCTGGACCGAATATTCTATGAAAGACCAGAAAACCGGGTTGACTGGGAGTGAGTCAGATTCAATATGTCCATGTTGATGGCAAAATCCATGCAGGTTTCTCTCATGTCCAGTTGAGGGAGAGAACCAATCGTCCACGCCGAGCAGCTCTCTGACGGGATGAGTGCCCTCCGTCTCAAAGTGTCCACAGGCGACATATGCAATGGGAGCATGTAGCGTGGGGATGGGGTGGGAATGCATGGCAACTTCGGAATGAGTCGGAATGGACGCCTCTTTTGGTCATGCGTATTGCTCATGGAACGGTCCAAGGTTCCGCAACCTTGATCCTGAGTCCGGGCACGGTCCGAGAGACCTCTGGGGCTAGTTAAGGGGAACCCTATGAGTAGAGACGTGTCAGCTCAATTTGTACATGAGGGCAACTCCGGAGAGCAGACCCAGCACTTGAATGCCAAATCCGTCAGTTTGATGTCCAGCTCGGACAAGGGCCGTTTTGCGGTTCTCAGGGGTAGAAACTAACTGGGCGATACCTATAAGTCATATAGGTCCATTCGCAAAGGGAATTAAGTATTTTTCGCTTTTCAAGCTGTAACGCGCCATTTGTCCTGAGGAAACATCTGTGTCCGCGTGTCGTCGACATCCAGTGGTTAGTCCCGGATAGAGTGCAAACCCTGTATCAGGTGTCTGCAGGGTCCTCTCCGGACTCCGTCATGAAGACTGATCCTCTAAATAAATCCATCCGTTAGCCAACACGTACCAGGGGTGCTTGGTGTAGCGTCTAGGAGGGCCGGTGGAGTGTCCCCTGTAGGGTACCGATGGTTTCTGGCAGTGAAGTCAGCGGGGTGGCATGAGGACAGGCCAAGTGACCTTCTGGGCACGGGAGATGTGTCTTTTAGACGGGATTGCATAACTGCCATAGAGGTAACACTGTCTGAGTGGTACCTGGTGCGGCCAGCTGGGGGTCACCCAGCGTGCAAGAGGGGGTCACCCAACAAGCACAAGCATACTATGCAGTATAGGCCAGCAGGGGAGGGGGTCACCCTCAATCTGAACATAATTGGACACTGTAGGTACAGTAGTGCCGTAGTGGTTAGCCTTCAGACGTGATTGCATAACGGCCATAGAGGTAACACTGTCTGAGTGATACCTGGTGCGGCCAGCTGGGGGTCACCCAGCGTGCAAGAGGGGGTCACCCAACAAGCACAAGCATACTATGCAGTATAGGCCAGCAGGGGAGGGGGTCACCCTCAGTCTCAACATAATCGGACACTGTAGGTACAGTAGTGCCGTAGTGGTTAGCCTTCAGACGTGATTGCATAACTGCCATAGAGGTAACACTGTCTGAGTGATACCTGGTGCGGCCAGATGGGGGTCACCCAGCGTGCAAGAGGGGATCACCCAACAAGCACAAGCATACTATGCAGTATAGGCCAGCAGGGGAGGGGGTCACCCTCAGTCTGAACATAATCGGCCACTGTAGGTACAGTAGTGCCGTAGTGGTTAGCCGTATAATAAAAGTAGCCAGACATTGCCGGTCCAGCAGTGCAGATGGCAGGAGGGGGTCACCCTCATATAACCATAACCGGGCATTGCAGATCCAGCAGAGCTGTAGGTAAGAGGGGGTCACCCTCAGTGTGGTATCATAGAGGTCTGTACACCCAGTAGTGCAGTCAGCGAGAGGGGGTCACTCGCATTATGGTTATGACAGGACCCCGTAGGTCCAGCAGAATAGTCCACAGGAGGGGGTCACCCTCAGTATCTGCGTATAGCAGGGCACCGTAAGAACAGTAGCTCAATCAGTGGGAGGGGTACCCTCCTTTACGGGTATACCCGGATGCTGCAGATCCAGCGGTGCAGACTGTAGGAGGGGTTCCCTCTCGGTATGATAATAACAGGACATTGCCAGAGCATTAGTGAAGGAAGCAGGAGGGGGTCAACCTCAGCATTAATCCTACAGGACACCGTAGAGCCAGCAGGGTACTCCTTGGTAGCCATGTTGCCAGAGGGAGGGGGTCACCCGGCCCACAATGGTGTCACACGTCCATTATTATGGTCCAGTAGCGGGTAGACCCCCAGCAATATGGACGGGGGGGGGGGCACCCCTAGTAATAACAGGCCTGTATGTGGGGCCGGTTAGCCCCCCTGAGGGGTAGAAGGGTCCATACAGCTAGAAGCTGATGCACATCTACAGACCACTCAGGCATAATATTAGGATACATTAGAAGTGTATGTATAGTGGAAAATATGTGTTTTATGCTTTTATGTGGGTGACTCTGCGAGTTCATACCCACCACATCCAAAGTAAGGGTTTTTAACCTATTTTGTACAATAAACCTAATTGTGATATTATTCAATTGGGGGTCCTGCCCTTCTTCCTTTTATACACAGCACAACAGAATCATCAGTGGACATATCCTCTGGATTACCCTGCAGTGTGGGAATATCCCCTCTCCCAAGGAGCATTTCAAACCCAGAGCCAGGGGTGATAGGGCTCTGGGACATGTGAGTTTTTTTCATATAACTCCTTTTCCCCATATTACTATTACCAGATGGTCTGTACCATTATTTGTTTCTTTGTATTTACAGATTAATTTAGCGCGTTCTTTTTGGTAATTATTGTTTTGCTTTTCACAATTTTTTGTGCATTGTATTTTGAACGCTGCCATATTATCTGCATGGGATTTTAGCGCTCACACATTGGTTATTGTGAACCTATGAAATAGACTGATTAAACAGACTGTTCAAATAAGCAAGCAGCATGTAGGATAAAAAGCAACCCAGAGCAGAGACAACTCTGAGTTGGTGAGTGCTCGCCTGGAGGCAGCAGCAAAGAAAGAGGAAGTGGAAGAGCCTGCTTAGGGGTTTTATACTACTGTTGCTTTGTTCTGATTGGTTGTTTTGAAACGTTCTGTTAACTGTTTCTTTGCTGCTGGAGGTTTCAGTAAAGAAGGTAAAGCAAATATGAAGCCTCCTGTCCTGCCATAAAATTGTGTACTAGCTAGCCGATCCATGTAGCTACATGTAGACTCAGCACATAGTAAATGTTGACATAGTAAATGTTGACAGGACCCACCGGTATAAAACGTGCACGTTTATCTTTATGTTACGTGGAATAGCATGCTATGCAGTACTATATGTGAGTTGAATATAACCTATAACATGGCAGCATGTCACTAACTTCTTAAGTAACCTCACATCTCTGCTTAAGATCACTTGCAGAATCAGTCTGAGAAACCTATTATGTAACGCTTATGATGCTACTACACTGACATGCCTCTACTACTTGTCTTAACCCTTTACCTTTAACCCAAACCTACTGTTCATTCTTGTTAATCTATCTATAAAACCAAAATGGTGCTTTGTTAAAGCTTTACCATTGTACAATATTGCAGCCAATGTCTGGCTAAAATTGTACTGTAATACCATGACCTTGCTATACACCACCAAAATAAAGAATTAAAAAAAAAAAAAGTACTTCAGTACTTCATTGGCTATACTTCATTGGCTATACCTCACTGATGATACCTTACAAGGTTAAAATGATTATTTGGGGTTGCTGTATCTCTCGTGCAGAGGGAACTTGCATTTCGGATCTGGACTGCCCGTACGGGTGGCACCAGTCTGATATGCTTCAGATATGTTCTCTCTGTAATGGCACTAGATGAGCTAAAACCAGCTTGAGATCTGAGCGGGGACCCACTAAAGGGCAGCCTAATTGAGCTGTTGTCCGTTTTCACCTCTCTTGCTTCCTTTTTTTTTTCTCTCCAGCCATGGATCCCTTGCTCGCGGTGCCTAGATTGATATTGGCTATACCTCAGTGATGATCCCTACAAGGTTGAAATAATTGTCTGGGGTTGCTGTATCTCTCGTGCAGAGGGAACTTGCTGGCATTTCGGATCTGGACTGCCCGTACAGGTGGGACCAGTCTGATATGCTTCAGATATGTTCTCTCTGTAATGGCACTAGATGAGCTAAAACCAGCTTGAGATCTGAGCCGGGACCCACCAAAGGGCAGGCTAATTGGGTTGTTGTCTGTTCTCACCTCTCTCTTGCTACTTGTTTTTCTATCTCACAGAACACATTTCAGAAATATAACTCTAACAATTTTTTTTGCAATATTGAAACTCCCAGACTAAAAGCATAATACATTGTAACTTATCAGAGATATAATTCTTTTTAGAAAGTGCTCTTTAAAACAGTAGAACAAAATTTTTTTTTTTTTTATCTGGATCCTAATGTTCTTTATAAAATGCACATATATAAATCTATTTCAGTAATCTAATAAATATATACATTTTAAGGAAACATCAATGTGGTGTTATTAATAATCTACTGAGTTTCCATGATGCTATAAACTGATATGATATAATAAGCAGTGAATATGAATAGAAAACATTAAGCCCTCCCACTACTTTTGGGCAGCAGGAATGGCTATAGTATTAATCGATCCAATTACATAGAACTAAAACAAAAAAAAAGTTACCTGAGTACTATCCAAAATCTCTATGCACGTTTAAAGCAGATCTATCACTTTTCAGTATTTCATAAAGGTATATCACTTATGAAATATTGATAAAGACTGAGTAGGAATGTTACTTAAATTCCAATGCAATCCAAAGATTACAAAATAGGGATTATTTTGTCATATGGACAATCTTAAGGTTGACAAAAGTTGACAAAAGGCAGAGCTCAAATTTGTTCAATTTCAGTAGCCATCACAAGTGTTGGCTGTGGGATTAAGACATTGACCTATGGAGGATCCCATGGCCTTGTGGAATCCTAGATAGACCTCAGAAAATACAGCACTGATGCAGCTCTTGGTAACTAAAAAGCTAGGAACTGAAGCGGACCTGTAAGGCGAGGTTGGTGGCGTCAGCAAGGGACAGCAACCCATTGCCACCAGGCCTACACTGAATTTATCACTTTCAAATATCTTTGCAATATATGCAATGACCTCTAAAAGTGACAGATCGGCTTTAAATAACAGGAGATTTTTAGTGCGACTCCAACGGCCATTAAACCACAAGCACATCTGCCATATGAATTCAGTCCTCTTAGCTAGGTTCCTTATTAACAATTCACCTTGATGGTTTCATCTAATCAGACCGAAATGGGTATTCTTGGGAACATGTACACAATTTGGAACTCTTGGTTCACATGGTGTGGGTGGAAGCACTGTAACATGGGTGTTTAATATAGAAAACGGGAGTAATTTCCTGTGTTCGTATTTGCTTCTGTAATACACATTCATATCACAGTGTGACTGCCACCTCATGTGCCGGTCCTATCAAGAGTTAATAATTGTGTAGTGGTTCATAAGAGTACACTTTTCTGTCTTATTCTGAGACAATGATTATTCAGTCCTCCTGTTAAGCTTTTTGCATTTTTAACAGAAACAAGACCCAATCACTCAATGGACTCAAACACATAAATGAAATTTGTTCATACCAGCTCTGTTGTAATTGGTGTGAAACAAGAAACATTCAGATATCCCAAACAAATGTTATATGCTAGGAGAAATTTACCATAGTTACTCTGATATTGTGTGCAAAGCTAGTATTCAGTTTCACCAAAAGCTGCTATCACATGGAAAGATGGCACAGTCGTTCTTTTTATACATGGTTACTGATGGGTGTGAGAATGAATCAGTGTTAAGTCAAAGTATGGATACCAGAGATCAAAGGAAACCTTATTTTTTTCTTATGTTCATACTACCCATGTATTTGTATAAACCTCTTTGCTTCATACATTATGCATTTATTGTTTATTCATTATTATTAGAATTATTTAGATAGCTCCAATATAGTCTGGCAGCTTTTTTTACAATTATACAATAGGGATATATCAGCAAGTAAATGAAGGACAAAATAATGCTATTACCGAAAAGGATACCACACTCTCCTGGATCCCAGGGAGCAACCAGGCCTGAGGTTGGCCAATCACCACAATTTAATTTACAGAAAATAAATAATGGTCCAGGCACTCAAGGTAGATCAGGTGAGCAGATTTATTGAAGCAGACGAAAGGCCCTGTTGACAAAGGCCCTGTTGTGAGCAGAAACGTTGCTTTTCATCTACTTCAATACATCTGCTCACGGGATTTACTTTGAGTTCCAGGACCATCATTACTTTTAAACAAAATAATGCTGACAAATGCAACAGGTGAAGAGGACCTGCTGCTAATAAATGTATACATTCACCATACGTCTTACACACTCACATTAAATATATACAATCACATAGTACACACATGAAGGTCTCACACATTAATCTACAAATATATATATACTCAGATTGTACAGTACACAATCTTAACTCCATCATTTCTCTAGAATAAAATAATGGTACCCTATATATGCTGGATAAATTCAAACAGTACATGTAAATGCATGCTTAAACATACCTGCCAGGTTCCTGCAGATTGCATCTAGTTAATGTCTGTAGCACAGTATATTCCATGCATTTAAGTGTCATCTAGAAGTATAACATGACAAGGAACACCTACAACTATAACTGAAATCACAAAAATAAAAGTACACTCACTTTATTTATTGAGTTGTCAAAACCACTCTGAACAAAAAAGGAGACAAAACTAGACCGCCAATATGAATTGCAACATAATTTATGTAATAATGAGTTGCAGTCCTTGGTGTTCTTCTCTATTCAGATTCTTAGCGCAGTGGTTAAAAATGGGAGGAGATTTATTAACTATTACATTGAACTAACTTTTAAAATTTGAATTTATTGTACAATTTTCATCAACATTAATTGGAACAGGATCACATAGTGTTAATATTGCATGCTAATCCACTTAGTTACAGTTAGATATGAAAGACCAAAAAATCTTCCTATATGATTACAATGCACATGAAGTCAGCTGTTTTTATAATAACATCTAACAATTAAATCTTTGATAGGTTTATTAATCATGTCAATCATTTCTAGTTACATGCTCCTAAGGAACTGTACATCGGTAAAAATATGAGTAGGAGACTGTGCTTCCTAAAAAAAAATTGATCAATAAGAGTTACTGAAACAAATATCACCATTTCCACTCAGCGCAATAAAACCATACATTTAAAAACAAGGAACATATGGGGCACTAGTGCAGACACATATCAATGGATTTCTTTGGGTATTAGTTGATCTAAATAGTATTTATTTGGAAAAAAACATATTTATATTTAAAAGCTAGAAATGAATAAAATGTGCAGCATGTTTAGACACTATAATTTTTTACCACTTTAAATAATAATGTTCAATATAGCAGAATGTATGCCCAGTCACAAACCATTAACATTTATATCCCAAAGAAGTATAGAATATTTCTCTAGTGAAAAGATTTGATCAAGCTGATACTCATTTGTGGTGATAGATTCAGAGAACCAGATGGAATGTTACCGTAGTATGGGATTACAAATTATTGATGTGGAAGCTGTTTGTCTCATTTAGCGTTATCATACAATGATATGTCTAGTTCTGAATAATGCTCAAGGAAGAGAGCTTATGCAGCATGGTACAGTGACATTAGAATGATCAAAACAGAGAACCGAGCTGAACTTCTTATTTGTACAGATATTTGCTTTCACAACCCCAGCTGGTAATGAGTGAAAATAATTAAAATTACCAAGATCTAGAACTTCAAGTTGTAAATCAACGTGACTTTGATAAATCATTTGTTAAAAAAGTTCCTGTTAAAGACCTTTTCAGGTATAACACTGACCTTTACAGTGGCATTTCATGTAATTTTACAAATCTCCAGAAAGCCTATTAGAATCAAGTAAGTTCTGATTGGTTGGAAATAAATGCAGGAGACAATTCTTCATTATCTGCATCTAAACACGACTTAGCATCTTAATCCTCTGATAAGCTTGCGGAAAAGGATCATAAATAAATAACCTTTGGTGATTTTTAGTAAAGAAGGCTTTTTTTTAAAAGCAAATTCTCTAAAGTCTGTTTTGGATTAACCTTTTTTGAAATTAATGGGATTTAAAAAGGTATATCCTGATTTAAGGAATACAAAAATAATAATCAATGTTAACATATATATTGCAAATATTCCAATGAGATATTATTCTTTTATCTGTTTTGTTTTCTCCAAAATAATTTCTGCATATTTGAAAAGAATATTTTCATCTGTTGGTTTCAGAAGAAAAGTAGCAATTCCTGAAAGGGAATATTCCCAATGATTGTGTTTAAAATAATATTGTTTCCTTTTTATTCGTGAAGTTTTAAATATTTAGAATTCTGCTTTAAAAGTACTTCAGCTGATTTTTACTTTGCACGAGCTATATATACACTGATCAGCCACAACATTCAAGATTAAGTAAATAACATTAATTATATCATTACAATGGAACCTCTAAAAGAGTGGGATATATGAGGCAAGTGAACAGTCATTGAATTTCACATGTTGAAATCAGGAAAAATGGGCAACTAAAAAGATCTGAGTGACTTTGGCAAGGGCCAAATAGTGATGGCTAGATGACTGAGTCAGAGCATCTCCAA
Source organism: Pelobates fuscus (assembly GCF_036172605.1). NCBI lineage: Eukaryota > Metazoa > Chordata > Amphibia > Anura > Pelobatidae > Pelobates > Pelobates fuscus. The sequence continues at coordinate 367,379,859 of NC_086317.1, forward strand.
AACGCGAAGTCTTGTGTTGTTAGTATGCCGTGGTTAGTACCTATTGGTGCAATGAAGGACAATCGGTAAACTGACATCAGGTTTATGGTCACCCAAGGCTCATTGGGGAGGGGAGTGAAGGCTAGGCCGTCTAGTCTAATCACACAGAAACTAAATGCTGACCATGATAGAAAGGTGTCAGAACACACAGTGCATCACCATTTTCTGCTTATGGGGCTGCCTAGCATCAGACCAGTTAGAGTACCAATGATGATACCTGTCCACTGCCAAAAGCATCATCAATCTGGACATGAGCATCAGAACTGAACTATGGTGCAATAGAAGAATGGCCTGATAATTCATCTTATCTTTTAAATTAGGTAGATGGCCGGGTGCATTTGAGTCATTTTCCTGGAGAAGAGATGTCTGCAAGAACTCATATATCAAAATCACATATCTATATAGGATCCGCTTAGGATTAGACACACACAACAAATGTGTGATGTACTTAAACCTAAGAAGAAGGCTTGGAATACTGATGTGAAACATTTGTGGTATAGTGGGAATTGTGAATTATAAAAATACATTATACATTATGATGCATGTCTATATAAAGTTTTGCTAGTGCTTTAGAAAGTCAGTATCATGTGGTGTAACTAGAAACCACAGGGCCCCAGTGCGAAAATTGCCCTGGCCCCCACCCCATACATCTCACCCCTAGCCCCTCCATGTGTCACATTCATACCCCAGCCTCTCCATATGCTTCATTCACGCCTCGCAGGGTGAGTGCAGCATGGTTGGGGGGATGAGTATGACAGAATTGGAGGTGTTCATGTGAAAGGGGGCAAGTGTGACAAAGGTATGTATAATGAGTGTGACAGGATTAGGGGAGAGGTGAGTGTGACAGTGCTACAAAAAGGTGAGTGTTATAAGGTGAATATGGCAGAGTGATGGGAGGTGAGTGTAGCATGGCTGAGTGACAGGATTGTGGGAGTTTGTGAGTGTGGCAGGGTGAATGGGGGTGACAGTGTGTGTATGTGTGTGTGTGTGGTGGGTCGACAGTGACACAGACACACATGCAGATACATTTATAAATGTACAGTGCATGATAGTACTCACGTATAACAAGTGCAATGCTCAATGGTAAACCAAAAAACCACAACAGGTCACTGAGGCAAGGGAGGGATTAGCCTATATACACACAGGGTGTGTCTGATTTGCTAATCTCCAATTAGTGTTAACCACAAAACTTGGGAGGAGTTTCTTCCCTCCCTTGTGGTCTCTGAGGCCATACCTGTGTGCCGGGTCACATGCAGGGCCGGACTGGGAATAAAAAGCAGCCCTGGAAAGAAATTCCATACCAGCCCCGTAATGCATCGCGCCAGCATAGTGCGCAGATATGGAAGCGGGAAAAAAACTGAAAACATGAAAGAAATTTGTGTGTGGCGAGAGTGCCGTTTGTGTGTGGAGGGGTGCTGTGTGCGTGAAGGGGTGCTGTGTGCGTGTAGGGGTGCTGTGTGCATGGAGGGGTTCTGTGTGCGTGGAGGGGTGCTGTGTGCGTGGAGGGGTGATGTGTGCGTGGAGGGGTTCTGTGTGTGTGGAGGGGTTCTGTTTATGTGTGGAGGGGTTCTGTGTGCGTGAAGGTGTTCTGTGTATGTGAAGGGGTTCTGTGTGCGTGGAGGGGTTCTGTGTGCGTGGAGGGGTTCTATGTGTGTGGGGGGTTGTGTGTGTGTGAGAAGGGGTTCTGTGTGTGTGAAGGGGTTCTGTGTGTGTGGAGGGGTACTGTTTATGTGTGGAGGGGTTCTGTGTGCGTGAAGGGGTTCTATGTGTGTGTGGAGGGGTTCTGTGTGCGTGGGGGGTTCTATGTGTGTGTGAAGGGGTTCTGTGTGTGTGAAGGTGTGAAGGGGTTCTGTGTGTGGGGGGGTTCTGTGTGTGGGGGGGGGTTCTGTGTGTGTGGGGGGGTTCTGTGTGTGGGGGGGGTCTGTGTGTGTGGGGGGGTTCTGTGTGTGTGGGGGGGTCTGTGTGTGGGGGGGTTCTGTGGGTGGGTGGGGGGTGCTGGTGGTGGGGGGGAGGAGTGTAGTGTGTGGGGGGTATAGCATTGATATATTTATAAAAAAAACAAAAAAAACCTTTATGTTACTCCCCTCCCCCCTTACCTTTGGTCAGGGCCCAGGGGAGAGGGGGGACGGCTACTCCAGTGGTGGCGCGTGCTGTTCAGCCTGCAGCTCCTCTGGCTGCAGGCTAACTTCGCTCTCCTCCCGCGAGAACAGCAGGCAGGTCGGAGCGTTGCTATGGTAACGCACAGCAACCCTCCAACCTGCCTGCTCGCGGGAGGAGTGTTCTTGCTTCCTGTTTCCTGTCAGACCTGGTAGGGGAACAGAAGCACCCCTACCCGGTCTGCCTGCTCGGCCACGCTACATTCTGTGACCGGCAGGAGGGAAGCACATGATTACATCCCCTCCTGCCGGTCACCCTGTAATTGCGGCCGGGGCTGGAGCACACTAGGCGACCGCGCACTGGCCCCCTAGTGTGCCGGCCCACCGGGATATTTCCCGGTATCCTGGTGGGCCAGTCCGGCCCTGATCACATGACCGGGTGCGGCACACATATAAGGAAGCTGCTCTGGAGCATGCATCGTCAGATACACTGCCAGTCTGGAGACAGGGACCAGATGACGCCGCTCGCTGTGATGAGGTAAGCAAGGTCGCTGCGAGTGGTGCAGGGGCTGGGGACCTAACAATGCCATTTTCAAAGTCATAGATGGTCAAGAACAAAAGACTTTTCAACATATTCAAGATCAGAGCATACGTAAAAGAAAAATAATATGGGAGCAGATACATTCTAAAAAAAGACACTAGGTTAAAAACAACAAATTTTCACAGTAGCTCTTACACAATACAAATGGATACTAATGCATCTTCAAACACCTGTTATCCATGTCCTATTATTTGTCTTGACCATATTAAACAACCTTTAATTTTTCAAAGAATTTTGTTTGTTTATTATAGAAATGCTTTTAAGTTTTTCATTGTACGTCTTGATAACACAACTATTTCTGTAAATTAACCTTTCATATTGCCTATCCATTTACATAAAAAACACTCTGATCCTCATGTAAATATATCAATAACTACTCCATACATTTATTTGACTTGTTCAGGGTTATGGAATACATTGGCATTCATAAGCAAAATATATTAATAGAAATGATGCATAATATACTTGTTGAAAATGTGCTTAATGCACTGTACGCAACTGGGATTACATTTACTTATAGCAGTACACAATGTAGTATGATAAAGTAGAATACTCCAAGATAATTACCATTTTATTCTCTGTATTGATACAGAAAATGTTTAATTATAATTTACAATGATCTAATGCATAAAATGCCAAATATATTCATTCATAATTTAAGCACTGAAAAGTTGATGAATGTGATCTCTATAACCATAACTGATATTTGACATGCTGCATTATTTAATAATACTGATGTTATTTTTCTATTAATTTGCCCCATGTTGAACAAATACCATTTATATTAATTGATAATTGGCATGCACCGCAAAATGATAACGGCCATGTTCGGTGGCAAAGGTCATGCTGTACATTTTTAATAACAGTGAATGTAACTATTGGTAAAAATAAGTTTCTGTTTCAAGCAATTGGTAATTATAATCATTTATATGTATCATTCAATGAGAACAAGCCTGTAGAGTAATAAGTTAAGTTTAAGTGGGCATATTGGTGATATCACCCTTGAGCATTTGTTCTATATATGATGTGTTTATCATCAGTGCTGTTACAAATAATATTTGTGTTGTTTGATTAACAATGGATAACTGTGGTAATTGTGGTAACTTCCAAGTAGAATTGTTTTGATTAATGGAATCAGAGGTGCACCTAGGGCAGTATTTTCTGTTGGTACCACTCTGGGCCTCTGGAAAAAAAATGTTGTTCAATTCATCCTGTTTCATAATCTTTTGCCTGAAGCAGTAATAAAGCAAGGCCAATATACCGTGCTTTAAGTTTATATTTGGCATTTTATGCAGAAGTCCATTGTAACTTATAATTAAATATATTCTGTATCAGTACAGAGAATAAAATGGTAATTATCATGGAGTATTCTACTTTATCATACTACATTGTGTACTGCCATAAATTAATTTAATCTCAGCTGCATACAGTGCATTAAGCAAGTTTTCAATGAGTATAGTATACATTATCACAATGTTTTCAATGTAAATGGATAGGCAGTTACGCAAATAGTCATATTAAAGACATATGTTGAAGAATTTAATATAATTTCTATAATATACAAACAAAATGCTTTGCAAATGTTTAGGGTTAGAGATGATTTATAATGATGTAAAGAATGCAATACCATTACAAAACAGTTCCCCTGAATGGTAACATTTCTAGATACTCCATAAAAGCATATCGTGTACAGAGGGAGGGTGGTGGGGTGTGGCGTATCCTGGACTCAACCACGAGCAGTCACATGCACAGAAAGCTCCATATAATACTTAACATAACATTTCACAAGGTGAAATTTCCCACAAAATAACATTACAAGAAAAAAAAAAAAACATGTCCCACAACAAGGGAAAAAAGAATGCAACAAGCTTAGCTTTTTCAATGCGAGGACAGCGCAAAACAAAAGCTTACTACTCCATTTAGATAGTCAAGATGATGGAAACATTGAGACAGACCAGACCCCAGGGCCTTCCTGTCCAGAAATGCCTCACACTAGGGGTCTGCTGCAAAGTATGCTAGATGAAATGGTCACCAACATACAAAATATGTTCCAAAAATAATTTGGTGATCTTTGTCAAGACATTAAAGACGTGGGCGATCACACCTCCACACTGTAGAAAAAAATGGCGGAGCATGCAGAAGCTTAAAACGATCTTACTACCAATACAGAAAAGCTTATGGTACAAATGAAAATGTACAAGACCAAACTTGGTGACATGGAAGACCGATCCAGGCATAGCAACCTCCACAGAAGGGGTATAGCAAAAGAGTTGGGACTGAGGAACCTCCAGTTCCATTATAACAAGCTATTTCTCTTGCTGATACCTGATCTCCCCAGGATGTTTCTTATGGACCGTGTCCACGAGTTGCAAAACCTTCGTTCTTGTGTAAGCATATACCGAGAGATATTGTTATGAAGATGCACTATTACAATGTCAAGGAACTCCTCCTAAAAGCCAGCATAGCAATGGACAACTTACCTGCCAATTTCAGACCATCAAGATCTTCGCTGATATCTCGGCCATCACAAGCGCAGGAGGAAATCTTTCATGACCAGCCGGATACGAGAGCACCACCTGATGTACCACTGAGGATACCCAATGAAGTTACTGGTCCAGTGCAATGGAGCAGTCACCGTGATCACCTCTCAGGAAGATGGCTTCAAAATGCTTTGGAACTGGGGCATATCTCCTCACTATTCATGCAGACAGAAGAACTGATTCCCAAACTTGCCCCCCATAATGGAAAAGGGTCAGACAGTGAGTGACTGTCAGATGCGGATTGCAGAACACCTCATTATACTGGGCCTATCTTTACCACAAGTACCCTAGCACTCTGCACACTATACCTGTTTATCTATTCCTCTCTAGCTTCTGAGGGTCAATGACATTTTAATTTTGTTTTGTTTTGTGTTAATGCTGAATGTTGGAGTTTTGCACTGTTGAATTATGCACAGATGTTGAATTATCACAGCTTACACAGGGGACCAAGTAGAGAGGTGAGGTGTAAAACCCTTTGTGTCACTATAACCCACTCCCTCTAGCATGTAAGCTCATTGAGCAGGGCCCTCAACACCCTCTGTTCCTGTACGTCCAGTGGTCTGATCTCAATTATGTGTCTGTTAGTCAACCCATTGTACAGCACTACGGAATTTGTTGGCGCTATATAAATAATAAAATGATAATAATAATAATAATAATAATAATATAACTCTTAAAACACTCTAAATAATGTACATACAGATAACTTTACGCATGAAGACACCAACCCGTTATCTAGGGACACCTCATATCATACCCTACCCCAGGGCTGCCATCAGAAATTTTGGGGCCCCTGACACAGCTCAAGGTCTGGGCCCCCCGGCGCCTGCACCCGAGTCCCCTCCCCCCCCCCTCCTCCCCCCTGAGTCCGTCCACAGGGATGCAGTGTCTGCAGGGCCGGTGCAAGGATTTTTGCCGCCCTAGGCAAAAGTAAAGTTTGCCGCCCCCCCATGTGACATCACAGTGCCCCACCCATATGATCTGCCATGTTAACTAACACAGTGCTGCAGTGCCGCCGTGTTTACAATAAAAGGCCTGCAGGGACAGGCTATAGACACCAGAACCACTACATTAAGCTGCAGTGGTTCTGGGGACTATAGTGCCCCTTTAATGTGAGGTAAATTAAAGATTAGTGCCACGAATAATATACTAGATTGCCTACTTACAACCAGATGAGGATGATGATGGGCTTCAGCTGCCGTCTGGCTCCACTGGTCTGGTGTAGAACAGGCTCTCTGGAGGCGGTTTGTAACTGTGGTCACAAAAATCAATGTTCTGGGAGAACGAGAAGCAGCTCCATTTTTTGAGGGCCCTTTACACAGCTCAAGGTCTGGGTCCCAGGGTCCACCTTCATGTTCCACCAATGAGTTTGTTCACAGGGGTGTGTGTGTGTGTGGGGTGGGGTGGGGGGGGGAGGGGGGGATGTCCTGATGTGTGTAAGGAATGCATTGTGTGAATCTGTGTTTGTATGTGTAAGGGCTGCAAGGTGAGTTTGTGTATGTATGGGATGCAGTGTGTGTGTCTGTAAGGGATGCACTGAGTGTGTGGAAGGGGTGCATTGTGTGTTGCTGTGTGTAAGGGATGCATTGCTTGTGTATGTGTGTCTGTGTGTAATGCATTGTGTGTTTTTCTGTGTGCAAGGGGTGCATTGTGTGTGTGTGTGTGTGATGGATGTCAATCTCTCCCCCTACCCCATCAATTTCCTTCTTCTCCCCCCCCTCCAATTTCCTTCTTCTCCCCCTCCCTCTCATTTCCTTCTTCTCCCCCTCCCTCTCATTTCCTTCTTCTCCCCCTCCCTCTCATTTCCTTCTTCTCCCCCTCCCTCTCATTTCCTTCTTCTCCCCCTCCCTCTCATTTCCTTCTTCTCCCCATCCCTCTCATTTCCTTCTTCTCCCCCTCCCTCTCATTTCCATCTTCTCCCCCTCCCTCTCATTTCCTTCTTCTCCCCCTCCCTCTCATTTCCTTCTTCTCCCCCTCCCTCTCATTTCCTTCTTCTCCCCCTCCCTCTCATTTCCTTCTTCTCCCCCTCCCTCTCATTTCCTTCTCCCCCTCCCTCTCATTGCCTTCTCCCCCCTCCAATTTCCTTCCTTCTCCCCCTCCAATTTCCTTCCTTCTCCCCCCCTCCAATTTCCTTCCTTCTCCCCCCTCCAATTTCCTTCCTTCTCCCCCCCTCCAATTTCCTTCCTTCACCCCCCCTCCAATTTCCTTCCTCTCCCCCCTCCAATTTCCTTCCTCCCTCCCCCCTCCGATTTCCTTCCTCCCTCCCCCATCAAATTTCCTCCCTCCCTCTCCCCCCCACTCCTCAAATTTCCTCCCTTCCCTCCCTCTCCCCCCACTCAAATTTCCTTCCTCCCTCCCCCCTCAAATTTCCTTCCTCTCCCACCCCCTCAAATTTCCTTCCTCTCCCCCCCTCCCTCAAATTTCCTTCCTCTCCCCCCCTGCCTCAAATTTCCTTCCTCTCCCCCTCCCTCAAATTTCCTTCCTCTCCCACCCCCTCAAATTTCCTTCCTCTCCCCCCCTCCCTCAAATTTCCTTCCTCTCCCCCCTCCCTCAAATTTCCTTCCTCTCCCCCCTCCCTCAAATTTCCTTCCTCTCCCCCTCCTTCAAATTTCCTTCCTCTCCCCCCTCAAATGTCCTCCCTTCCTCTCCCCCCCTCAAATGTCCTCCCTTCCTCTCCCCCTCCCTCAAATTTCCTCCCTTCCTCTCCCCCTCCCTCAAATTTCCTCCCTTCCTCTCCCCCCTCCCTCAAATTTCCTTCCTCCCCCCTCAAATTTCCTCCCTTCCTCTCCCCCCTCCAATTTCCTTCCTCCCTCCCCCTCCAATTTCCTTCCTCCCTCCCCCCTCCAATTTCCTTCCTCCCTCCCCCATCAAATTTCCTCTCTTCCTCTCCCCCCCAAATTTCCTCCCTCCCTCTCCCCCCACTCCTCAAATTTCCTCCCTTCCCTCCCTCTCCCCCCACTCATTCAAATTTCCTCCCTCCCCCCCCACTCCCTCAAATTTCCTCCCTCTCCCCCCCACTCCCTCAAATTTCCTCCCTCTCCCCCCCACTCATTCATATTTCCTCCCTCTCCCCTTCCCTCTCCCCCCCACTCATTCAAATTCCCCCCCCACCCCCTCAAATTTCCTCCCTTCCCTCCCTCTCCCCCCCACTCATTCATATTTCCTCCCTCCCCCCTCCCTCAAATTTCCTGCCTTCCCTCTCCCCCCCACTCATTCAAATTCCCCCCCACCCCCACCCCCACCCCCTCAAATTTCCTGACACCCGGTGACCCAGCGGGTGCGCGAGGGAGCACTCTCCTCTGAGTGCTTCCTCTTCAGCTCCCTCGCGCGCCGCGTACTGATGCCGGAGCCGGAAGATGACGTCATCTTCCGGCTCCGGCATCAGTACGGTGCGCGAGGGAGCTGAAGAGGAAGCACTCAGAGGAGAGTGCTCCCTCGCGCGCCCGCCGGGTGTCAGCAGGGCCAGCCTCTGGGGGGCCCTGAGGTGACCGGCTGCTGGGCCCCCCAGGAGAAGAGGCTGGCCCAGTGGGAACATAACGGGGTCGCAGGGCCCCCTGCGACCCGGTATGTTCCCACTGAATGTGGGGCCCGGACGACCTGAGCAGTCCGGGCCCCCCAGGACCGCCGGGCCCATGACAACCGTTGCGGTTGTCATGCCCTGATGGCGGCCCTGCCCTACCCATTACTCACTCTTGAGGAGCCCAGAGCTTTTCACTTTCATATAACCCCTGAGAAGCTAAGACCCCTATATCCACATACTCTTCCAAGTGTACAGGAGTAAAGACACAAAAAAATATAAATAAATATCAATGTATAAATCTCATCTGTATATGAACACTTTACAAGGACCCAGGAAGCTTCTCTAGCCCATATTATATATATAATATAAAGGGAATGTGTCCTGAATATATATATATATATATATATATATATATATATATATATATATATATATATATATTCAGGACACATTCCCTTTATGCTTCAAAATGGTACAAATATTAGTTGAGGTCCACCACCATTGTGGCAACCTATCCAGAATGGAAGCACAACGCTTCTACTACCGAGACACCTCTAGTAGATGCTTAGTCAAAACATAGATTTTCTTTCTTTTAAGATTTTTTTCTGTTCTTTTTTACTGTTATTAAGTTTTTTATCTGCCTGTACATTGTTATTTTGGTTCTGCATGTATAACAGCGGGGTAGGTGGCCATCATGCTCAACACGCTGCTGTGACCCTTTGTTTATAGGTAACACAGCAGCAGTCCATGACCTGCTACAAACTATTCCAGTGGCCTGAGAAGATAGAGGGGCAAAACACAGACAGAGGGATTACCTGGCTTGAGAATGCTGAGGATGGGGAAATCGACACCTCTATTATGGTTATTTTCCAGGTCTTTATTTGCATGGTTTGAGCCATGGAAACCCCCATGGAAATATATTGCCACATTGTTAGAGGGTTAAACATTCCTAGAGAAAGACACCATTTTGTAAGAGATATAAAGACCCATGGAGCGGATGTGGTCTGTTTACAATAGGCCCACTTTAAAACTGAAGCACACACTAAACTCTCACCACCTCATAAACCAAATCAAAGGGAGTGTCAATATTAATCAGCAGGCATGTAACATTTCTAATACACAATCAAGTGATAAATAAAGAGGATAGATATGTAATTCTGGTTTGCAGCCTTAACAATATTCTTTATACTACAGTAAACATATACGTGCCAAACTCTGAACAAAGCCATTACCTACACAAAGTTCTCCACACCATTGCCAAAATATAACAAGGTATTACATTAATCTGTGGAGATGTAACCATACCCTAGATCCCACCTTAGACATCACTCACTTGCCATACAGCCATAGATATAGAGCACTGAGGAGGTAATGTAGTGCCATATTAAAACTTCTGTCAGAACACCTAACTGTACGACATTTGGAGAAAAAAAACACACTGGCGATAGGGAATACACACACTTCTCTTCAGTACACAACACCTACACTAGGATCGACAGTTTTTTTTTATGAAAGGGTCAGACCTCAATCAGGTGGTTTATTGTAAGATAGGTAAAATGCTGTCACAGACACCATAAAATAACTACCTTCTGGCAAAATCCCCTGACACTGATGGCATTTCTAACTCGTACTAAAAAAAATTTCAACAAATCCAAACTCCATAATTATCCTAATTCTTCAATGATGTTATAAACCCCCAACAGCTTCCTTCAGAGGTCCTTACCAAAAAAAGGTAAAGCACCCCTTCCTTTAAAAATTCAGATCAATTACACTCCTAAATTCTGACAGAAAGATTTTTGCAAAAACATTAGCCACTAGATTAGGTCCCATACTCCCCAGTAATCCATAATGACCAGGTTTGGTTTATCAAAGGGAGTCAAAGTTCAGATAGCACCCACAAAGTGTTAAACATCATGCAAAGTCTACATATTAGCAACCAGAAGAGGCTTTTTCTATAACTAGATGAGGAGAAAGTTTTCGACCGCCTCAACTGGGAATTAATTATTGGTTAGGATATGTTGTAAACCAGCTAATGTTAATATTGATGAGGAACAACAGCTGTTCGAGCAAATTGAGAAAGCTGCAAATCTGGGTAACACATTAATTATTGGAGATTTTAATTACCTGGACATAAATTGGGATAGAGGGACTAGTAGCTCAGGGAATTAGTTTTGGAACCTACTTGTACAAGCACCAACTAGAAAGGACGCTTGGCTGGACTTGTCTCTAATAAACAACTTTGATCTTTTGACCAACATTCAAGTAGGTGAGAAGTTGTGAAACAGTGATCACAATATAGTGTCCTTTGAAATAAATGCTTTCATCTTTAAAGTAGATCCATACCCCTAACAGCAGTGTCCAGTGAAGCAGAAATGTAATGGGCAGGGTAAAAGGGTGTGCCACTGATGTGAATCATGTAATCAGAACTGCCAAAAGGGGCGAACATGCCAAAAAAGGGGGCAAGTCTGCCTCAAGAATTGGAAGGCCAGCCTACCATGAATGCATGTCAGGCTGACTGCCAGTCATGCAGGCTATCCAACTAAGGGCATACTTTGCAGACAGCACCCTGAGCTTGGCATAAATGCATCTAATGATGTGTTCGCTCCATGCTTTCTAAGGACTGTACACTAGCACTCACATGTCCGCTTGTCTCCTTACCTTCTTACTAGCAGGCAGAAGCTCCTGGTATGTATAGTCTGGGACAAATAAAAGGTGTATGTAGTGAGTGTAAAAGGAAGGGGATATGCCACAGTGTTAGAGTAAAGCAGCAAGAGCATTTCCATTGTGCACAAAGTCAACTTTGCCTTAACTAATTCCATTGTCAGCCAGTCCACACAAGTTTTGTTACCATACATCCCTCTTAATTCCATACTTAAGCAAGAGTATGTGAAGGATAGTTAGGATTGCCATTTTCTTGGATAAAAATACCGGCCTTACTAATTTACATAATTAATTACATATGAGTGTAAATCTCAAGTAGTGACATAACAGAAAATACTGTAAAATCAGCAAAAAACTACTTACAGTTTGATGCTGCTGAAAAATAGATGGATTGCTCCTAGTGTCTCCCTGTCTCCCAGTGTCTTAGTAGCCCTAATTATCCCTGTGTCTCCTAGTCTTCCAGTGTCCTCATGTTTCCCCGCGTTTCCTAGTGTCTGTGTCCTCTATGTATCACAGTGACCACTATGTATCACAATGTCCCAGTGTCCCCTCGTGTCCCCATGTCACCCAGTGTCCCCATGTCTCCCAGTGTTTCCATGTCACTTGGACACTAGGGGACATTTAGAGACATGGGAACACTTTGAAACATTGGGACAGTAGGAGACACTGGGAGACACTGAGACATAGACACTGGGAGACATGGGGACATTTAGACACTAGGGACACAAGCTGGGAGATATGGGGACACTGAAACACTTGGGGACATTGGGAGACATGGGGACATAGACAGTAGGGACACAGTGTCTCAGTGTCCCCAAGTGTATCAGCATCCCCTAATGTCTCTCAGCATCCCCTAGTGTCTGTCTCCCCATGTCTCTCAGCATCCACATGTTTCCCAGAGACCCCAAGTGTTCCAGTGTAACCTGATCTCCCAGTGTCCCCAGGTCTCTCAGTGTCCCCAAGTTTCTCAGTATCTCAGTGTCCCCATGTCTACCATCAGCCTTCCCCCCATTCCTCACTTACCTGAGCTGTAGGCTGTCTCTACAGGCTGGGAGCTGCTGGCTGGACACTCTGTGCTGTGTAGCTGCTCCCCCCGTGGATCAGTGTATAGAGAGAGTCATGGATATGCTGTAACTTCCTATCCCTGCCTCTCTCCACACACAGTGACTCCTAGTGGCTGGTGCCGGTATTGCAGAGTAATGTCCATTTATGCTAAGAAATATACCGGCATTTGTATTGACGGTTTACTGCAATACTGGCACTGGCCAGGTAGTCTCAAATACCAAAAAAAAGTAAAAAAAAAAAATGTTTTTTATTTTTTTTATTTTAATCAATGGACTTATTCCATGGACATGGGCCTGGAGCTGCAGCTCCATTAGCCCCTATGTTAATCCGGCCTTGGATGTAAGCAAGTGTACTAAGTGGTTATACTAACACCAGTGCATACAGTGGGAAGCTAAAAGAATATAAAAAAAACACACTTACCCTTATACAATAAGGGATACCATATATAATGAGAGCTATAATATAAAATAAAGCACAATATGTTGCAATAAAGTTTTAAGCCAAGAATGTGATAAAGTGATTTATAGTATCTCACTCACAAGTGGAGAGCCAATAGGATAGGCTCAAATAACTCTGGCATATGTGTTCTATGGTGACACTCAAAAGGGAGAAAATAAAACAGAGGGAAGCAGCAGCCTCTGGTGAAGTATGTCAGGCAATATAAAGTGACTCAGCGCACAATCTTATAAATAAACTGCTCACCTTCTTTAGGAGCCTCAAAACTTGACTCCAAGTTACTTGGCTCCAAGTAAACTTAGGGGGTACACTGCCCTCTATTTGATACTGATTCTGAGGATAGCACTAGACTAAATACTATAACAACCAAAACTACTTTAGCTTAATGATACGGCTTGCTGTATAGATCTAGCCCCTACAGTCTTACTGCACAATTCGGTGCCATTTAGAAGTTAAATCGCTTTTTTGTTTATGTCCATGCAGCCTATCCATACCTCCTCTGGCTATGACTCACATGTATGAAAAGAAAACACAATATCTGACTTTTAAATCAGATATTAACAGGATTTAGATGTTTTTTATACCCAGCAGGCTCTAGAAGGCTATTAAAAGAGCAGGAAATAAAATAAATGGTAAAATAAACAATACAATAAAGGAAGTTTAAACATGAAATATATCTTCACAGTAAGTTTTTAGGAAGACTGTGTAAGTTACATGCAGGGGTGCGGGATGTGTGTGACTAGGGCAGTATAAACAAAGTGCTTTAACTAAATGGCAGTGAATTGAGCAGTAGGACTAGAGAGGCATGACATATACACCAAAATGGCTTTATTAAGCTTAAAATGTTTTGGTGCCTATAGTATCCCTTTAAGCCTCTATGCTGACCAAGCTGCCTTTTAGGGTCCTGATCAAACAAAACTTCTAGATGTGATATCTCAAATGCTATATCTCTTAATGCTTTATTTTTTTCACATCAATAATCATATGAGGAAAGATCAGTTGCTTAGTAAATGGAAGATTTGAGCCAATTGCAATAGTATCTGTTTTGTTACGTATTTATTTACCTAATATTATGCATTTATTTATTTTTTCTTTGCATTTTTTCTGTATGTATTCAATCTCAACTGTTGTCTGTTTTGTATTTTGATATTTTCTTCAATGTCATTGTTATACTTTTAGTTGAGTTTGTTAGACTAAATATTTTTCAATCTTTCACAACAGGGCAAACAGATACCTATATTTATCTGAACTAATAATCTCTCTTGCCTTATATTTTTCTTAGCTGGACTTTTCTATGTGCAATAATTACATGATAAGCAGTTTTATTTTTTTAATGATAGTCATTGGATTTTGTTTGCTCATACTGATTTGTTTTAACACAACATTTAAGTACATATATTCAATGGGTGTTACTGGCTTTAGTGAAATTATTTCATAGAGAATGTTTGTCAATATTTGGGGTTTTTTCCTTTCTCTTTCAGCAGATGCAACAGCAGCTCATACTGTAAAATGTCTTTTCAAATAGGCTCCATGCACTTTTACCATACAATTAATTCTGAAATGCTTTTGGTGATTTTTTTTATTTTATTTTTTTTAAATATGTTCACTTTTCATTAACCCTGGAAATTCAAAATGGCAGAAAAGTTTTTCACAAACATTTATGTGTTATTCCTGTTTTTTTTTTTCTTTGACCTCAATGTAATATTGTTTGATAAACATTCCATATTAGTTAATCTTTTTGGATAATGATTTATTATTATATAATATAATGTAATGCTTTAATTATAGTCCACAAAATCTAGACTTATTATTATGAATATAGCATTGCAGATGTTGGAGATTTTATATACTATGACTATTCTACCTTTGCGGCCCGGCGGGACTTCCTTCTTCTATGAGGAGGAGGGGGAGGAGCGTTGCGGGCCGCGGCATCGCGCAGCATGATGACGACGTGCGCAGCGTGATGATGACGTGCGCAGCGCCATCAGTCTGCCTTCACGGATCTTCAGCGGAAGGATCCAGCGGAGGCACCCAGTGGTCGGACTCTTTGAACGGTGAGTGGATACCGGCATTTTATGTCTGGGACTTAATTAATTAAAGGGGGGGTTGAATTAATTAAAGGGGGGTGAATTAATTAATTAAAGGGGGGTGAATTAATTAATTAAAGGGATGGTGAATTAATTAAAGGGGGGTGAATTAATTAAAGGGAGGGTGAATTAATTAAAGGGGGTGAATTAATTAAAGGGGGGTGAATTAATTAAAGGGAGGGTGAATTAATTAAAGGGAGGGTGAATTAATTAAAGGGAGGGTGAATTAATTAAAGGGGGGTGAATTAATTAAAGGGGGGTGAATTAATTAAAGGGAGGGTGAATTAATTAAAGGGGGGAGGATTAATTAAAGGGGGGAGGATTAATTAAAGGGGTGGTGGATTAATTAGAGGGGTGGTGGATTAATTAGAGGGGTGGTGGATTAATTAGAGAGGGGTGGATTAATTAAAGAGGGGGTGGATTAATTAGAGGGGGTGGATTAATTAGAGGGGGTGGATTAATTAGAGGGGTGTGTGGATTAATTATAGGGGGTGGGTTTATTAAAGGGGGTGGATTAATTAAATGGGGTGGATTAATTAGAGGGGGTGTGGATTAATAAGAGGGGGTGGATTAATTAGAGGGGGGGTGTGGATTAATTAGAGGGGGGGTGTGGATTAATTAGAGGGGGGTGTGGATTAATTAAAGGGGGTGGATTAATTAGAGGGGGTGGATTTATTAAAGGGGGGGTGGATTAATTAAAGAGGGAGTGGATTAATTAGAGGGGGTGGATTAATTAGAGGGGGTGGATTAATTAGAGGGGGTGTGGATTAATTAGAGGGGGTGTGGATTAATTAGAGGGGGTGGATTAATTAGAGGGGGTGTGGATTAATTAGAGGGGGTGTGGATTAATTAAAGGTGGTGGATTAATTAGAGGGGGTGGATTTATTAAAGAGAGGGGGTGGATTAATGAAAGAGGGAGTAGATTAATTAGAGGGAGTGGATTAATTAGAGGGGGTGTGGATTTATTAGAGGGGGTGGATTTATTAAAGGGGGTGGATTTATTAAAGGGGGTGGATTAATTAAAGAGGGGGGGTGGATTAATTAAAGGGGGTGGATTACCGTAATTAGAGGGGGGTGGATTAATTAGAGGGGGGGTGTGGATTAATTAGAGGGGGGGTGGATTAATTAGAAGGGGGTGGATTAATTAGAGGGGGTGTGGATTAATTAGAGGGGGTGGATTAATTAGAGGGGGTGGATTTATTAAAGAGGGGGGTGGATTATTAAGGGGGGTGGATTAATTAGAGGGGGGTGGATTAATTAGAGGGGGTGGATTAATTAATGAGGGGGTGGATTAATTAACGAGGGGGTGGATTAATTAGAGGGGGTGGATTAATTAGACAGTACGGTATTTTGATCCCCAGACAAGATGAGTGCAAAGAGAAAGAGCTATTCTGTCAAGTACAAGAAAGGAATCGTGGAGGACTCTGACCACTTTCTGCAAAGAGATGAAGTTAGATCTCCGAATGGTCTGAAAATGGTGAGCAGAGTATAGTAACCTCAGTCAAAAGGTGGACGAGGGAAATGCTAAGAAGCGCAAGTGTGGATCAGGTCGCCAGCCATTAGATCTTGAGCTGGAAGATGTCATCTGTGAATGGATTGCTGACAAGAGAGCAAAGGCTTTGGTTGTGCGCAGGGCTGATATTCAAGCATTTGCCCTTGAAATGGCACCACAATTCGACATATCCACAGAAGATTTCAAAGCATCACACCACTGGCTGGATGGCTTCCTTAAGCGATATGAACTGTCTCTAAGAAGATCGACAACACTGTTCAAGCTGGAAGATAATGAAGTTGTTAAACGTGCATTTGCATTCAAGTTCTTCATTGATGGCATAGACTTTTCTAAATACCAACTCTCCAACATGATTGCGATGGATGAAACTGCAGTGTATATGGGCCAAGGATCTCAAACGACAATTGATCAGAGGGGAGCCTCCTCAATCTACGTTCCCTCCACTGGTTATGAAAGTGCACGTGTTACTTGTGTTTTGGCAATTCGTCTGGATGGAACAAAAGCCACACCTCTAATTATCCGAGCCCCATCCATTTTATTAGCTATTGACGCGGAAAAGGCGTTCGACAGGGTGGACTGGGACTTCCTCCTGTCGACGCTGGAGTCATTAGGCTTTGGAAAAAGGTGGATGCAGTGGATCCAAGCAATCTACTCTCACCCTTCAGCAAGGCTGAAGATCAATGGTGTATTGTCTGACCCCTTCCAAATAACAAATGGCACGAGACAGGGGTGCCCCCTGTCACCATTGCTGTTCATTCTGGGTTTGGAACCTCTACTGAATGCAGTAAGGAATAATATGGACGTGGAAGGGATAGAGGTGGGTAAACTCCAGTACAAGGTATCTGCATGTGCAGATGACTTATTATTCACACTCTCTAACCCACACAAGTCCCTTCCCACACTATTAGGACTCCTGGACGACTATAGCACTCTGTCAAATTTTAAAATAAATATAGATAAATGTGAAATATTAAATCTCACATTACCAGACGTGGACAAAGCACGACTACAGGCACAATATGCTTTTAAATGGGCGCCAAAGTCCATCAAATACTTGGGAGTCAATATCACTCCCCACAACAAGCTTCTATACGGAGCTAACTTCCCACAACTATTGGGAGCCATCAGTGCAGTCCTGGAATCCTGGAATAAACCTCATTTCCGGTGGTTTGGAAGGGTTAATATTCTCAAAATGAATGTCCTTCCTAGACTGCTATATTTATTGAACACCCTCCCCATTGCTATTCCGCGAACCTTCTTTAAGAAAATCCAGACTTTATTTACACGATTCATATGGGCCAAAAGACGCACTAGAATAAGATATAACATACTCACTAGACCCAAAGAGAGGGGGGGGAGTAGGCTTACCAGACATGTGGCTATACTATCAGGCAATACACGTAGGACGAATCATAGACTGGTCTTACCAACCTGCCTCCAAATTATGGGTCACATTAGAACAAGCTCAGGTTGGGGAATCTTTGAAGGCAATACCTTGGCTGATGACATCAGTCACTGACTGGACGACACCACCACATCCGACAGTAACTCCAACCATACGAATCTGGAAAAAGGTAAACAATCTCCCAGACATAGCTCCGACACCGTCCCCGAACTACCCTATCACGAATAACCCCACTTTCATAGCAGGTAAACATGGACTAATATTGTCACCACAGGGAGGTGGACACAGGAAGACGCATATAACTCTGACTGACGTGGTGAAGGAGGGGGGACTGATACCAATTGCATTCTTGACGGATGGGAAAGATCCCACGCTCATGCAGAGGTTTCAATATGAACAAATACAACATTTCTTATCCGCGCAAGGCCTATTAACCTGGACCCCGAGAGAAAAGTCCAAGTTTGAACTGTTATGCTTAGGGGACAAAATGCCCTCTAAGCCGACATCCCTTTGCTACAAACTGCTGCAGACCCAGACTTATACACAATTACCGTATTTTACCAGACTGTGGAGGGAACACATAGACACAGAATAGAACATCTTTCTTGTGATACAGAATAGGTACGCTAACACAGACACCAAAGGAGGATACTCATTGTTCCTTATGATTTATATGAAGGTTATATGTGACCTAGGCCAAATACGATTGTTACTGAAAACTATTAGCTGTATATGGTGATGCGACAATTGGTTCTTTGTTGTTTTTTCTCTTCTCTCCTTTTTTTTTTTCTCTCTCCTTTTTTTTCTTCTCTTATATTTGTAATCTTTATTTCTTGTGCATGTGTTACAAGATACTGTTATACTATGGTTCTTGAATTATGGAGAAATACCTCCAAGACCAAAAAACTAAGAAAAAAATAAAATATATATAAAAAAAAAAAAGACATGAAGAACTTCCTTGCAGAGAGAAGAATAGATCAAGTAATGATTCCTGCAGGAATGACTGCTTATCTCCAAAGTCTTGATATTGCAATAAACAAACCATTCAAGGACCATTTGCGCACGGAAATCAATGAATACACTGAAAATAGATTGGTCAAAAATCAAAAAATCAAAAATCGTGGAAACTTTGTGAAGCCTAAACTGCTAGAGGTCGTGACATGGGAGAAGAATTCCTGGGATAAAATCACTGACAGCTGTGTTGCCAAAGCACTACGAGCAGGCTACATGGACAAGAAGTACTCATTTAAGGAGAGCTATATTGCTTTACATGAGAGATTAGGCCCAATGGTTCAAAAGGAAATGGAGATGCAAGAAATTCAGGCTGGCAATCAGGGTTTGGAGAGTTATGATGACATTCCAGAAGAAGATGACATGATTGTAATTGAATAAATGTTGTTTATGGTAGGGAGAGCTACTGTACCATATATTGCTGTAAATGAGAGATTAGGACCAATGGTTCAAAGGAAAATGAAGATGACTGTACCGGTATTTGAAGAAAAGTTGTTTAACCCCTTAAGGACCAAACTTCTGGAATAAAAGGGAATCATGACATGTCACACATGTCATGTGTCCTTAAGGGGTTAAATGTTGTTTAAATGTTGTTCAATGTACATACCGGTACCGTAAATAAATAAGCCCTACCCTGAAAATAAGCCCTAGTGTGTTTTTTGTGACTAAAATTAATATAAGAACCGGTCTTATTTTCGGAGAAACACGGTAGCTCTATCAGACAGTAAAAGTGAATATCGCTTGTATGGCTTTCCCCAAAAAAATTAGTCGAGGCTGAATGCTGGGAGTAGATTTGTATATTTCAGGTAAGCACTCACAATTTATACACACAGTAAACTCCTCCCTGTGCGTGTGAAATAATTGAGTCCGGAAATGTATAACTAAATTATCTCTCAGGTGCAGAAAAATCTAAAAAAAATTCAACACCACAAAAGTACCCCCAAAATACATGGAAACCACTTGAGAGTCACATCCCCAGATAACCCTGACCTGAGCGCCAAACATATCCAAAAAGCACTTAGATTGATTTGGTGGTTTGGACAGGCCAGCCACAAGGTAGAAGCCCAACTTAGTTCCAGGGAAATAGTGGCAATGGCCGGTCTCCATTCAAGGATTGCTATATGAAAACCACACACACTATTCAATTGCTTTCACATGGAGAATGCTCCCCCCATTTCGTAGTTAACATTTCCTGAACGCCGTTCGCAAAGGTGGTCGGGAACTTGTCCTGGCAGCGGTTCCATCTACACCGCTGTTCATGGGAGTGCCTAGCTGAAAAAAGTTCCAGGCACTCCACGAACAAGTACCATTGCTTGCATTCAGGAGACAAAATGGCCACCATCCATTCTGTCAATGCTCGGTTGCTCGGTTGCATGAAATGGCGGCCACCCAGGGGAGCACTTTACTAATAGTTTCCTTTGTGGTTTTCACACTTGTTACTTGGTATTCCACATTCTAATGGGTTGCTGGGGAAGTCCTCATTCTGGAATCGGACTAGGTGAGTTCGAATGAACAAACAAACAGGGAAAAAGAAAATAGTACCGATTCAAGTGATAGCGCATTCCTTCACCTAAAGTATGTCTGTGCATTTAGGGGTGTATTTGTATGTACTGTTGCCATTGGAATGCAGTGGTATACTTGTGTGTAGTTTTTGTCTTTGAATGCAGGGGTGTGTGTAACTAGTTTTGGCTTTTGAATGCGTGTGGTTTTGTGTGTAGTGTTGGTGTTTGTATAACATACTAACATTTTAATACAGAGGTGTGTTCATTTTTAATGTTTGCATTTGAGTGTTTTGGTGTGTATTGGTGTGTTTGGATGTAGTGTTGGCTTTTAATGTGGATGTACAATTGTGTGGTATCAGTGTTTGAGTTTATTTGTGTATAATTTTGGAGTTTGAATGCAGGGGTGTGTTTGTATGTAATGTTTGTGTTAGCTTGTAAGGGTGTGTTTGCATGCTGTGTTGGTGTTTGCTGGGATGTATGCACATACTGCATACAAAAATACTTACACAGATATACATATACATTAAAACACAGATAAATAAATACACAGACATTCATATATGCACTGACACATTCACAAATTGGCACACATACACACACACACACACTCAGACACATACTCAGATACACACACACACACACCTTGACACACAGATACACACACTCAGATACATACTCAGATACGCACAAATACACACACTGGCACACATACACACACTCTCAGATACACTGATACATACACACCTCAACAGACACAGATACACACTGACACTAAGATACACACACTATATAGTTATATAGGCTGAAAAGAGACATGTGTCCATCAAGTTCCGCCTTCATCACATTAGTTTTTTTGCTGTTTATCCAAAAGAAGGCAAAAAAATCCAGTTTGAAGCACTTCCAATTTTGCAACAATCTCGACCCCAGAATCGCAGTCATATTTATCCTTGGATCAAGAACTCTACAGTTGAAAATATTTATAATTTAATATTCTGCTTTTGCAATTATGAATATAGTTGCTGTTTAAACATGGACAGACTCCGATAAAACCACTTCTTCAGCCAGAGAATTACGTATCCCTATTGTTCTTACGGTAAAAAACTTTCTAAAGCTTCTTTCTTTTAGTCTAAACGCATGACCTCATGTCCTATGTAAAGTCCACACAATGGTTTGTATTAGTCCTGGGTGTATTTGTATAATGTTATCAGATGCCCTCTAAATTGCCATTTTTGTGTTGGAGGTGTAACTCCTCATCTGACAGTGTAATTAGGGGTGTCATTAGCCAGTCTGGAACAATAATCCTGGGCTGATTAATGTCAATTAAACACTTTTTTCTATGAACAGAATGAAAAGCATTGGCTTAGAGCATCAAACTGACACTATCGAGCAAAGAATGGGCAATGGTATCGGCATCTGGGTTCTGCAGGTCTGCAGAAGATGTATGTACATCTACAGCCATGAGAGGCTCTTTGGTGCCCAGAAAGATCCAGGTAAGATCCAGGTAAGAGGGCAAACAGTTGGAATGGAGCCAGGTTACTTAACAAACTACAGGCTGTACTTGTTATGATGCTTGGAGTAACCATTTAATTTTAACTATATAATTAAAACAATTTGTTGATTGTATGCAGAAATCCTTTATAAATTGCTTATACCTGTATTTATGAAATTACATCTTGTCACAATGCATATTTATAACAGTGTATATATAGCATACAATTAATAATAGAATAAATAACATGGAAAAATAGAAACAAAATTAAAGACGTAACAGTAGTTAATAAATAAAACTGTAAAACATAGTATTTCTGTTTATTATATGAGTTTTATTTGTAGGATATAGATTTGTAAAGCACTTAAAAATCCAATCTTAAAATCACCGACTGCTGAATGCTTTCTATATATAGTGGACATTTGTGGGTCATGATATCAAGGTTGAAAAGTGGTAAAGTAGCTTTGTTATGAAATTGTACTCTTTTAAATGGCATTTTACATTCATCATTATTATCTACGCTCTGCAAACCTACAGTGAAATAAATTATATTAAACTGTAGTTGTATAATATTACTGTAAGAGCTTGCTAGTCATGTAATCCACTTTTTTTTTTTTTTTACAAAATATGTGATTTAACTCCATCATTACTGAATTATTTTTTGGCATAAAAATATATTGGCATGCCATTTAAAAAAAAAAAACTGTGTAAAAAAAAAAAGCAAGCATTAAGCTTAAAAAGCAAGCATAAAAGGAAATCGTTAAATTATGAAAAACACAATGCAATTTTTTTCATTTTTTAATTACATTTATACATAAATATAGTAAGGATAAAACATTTAAAAAACAAATATTAGTTATATAGGTAAAAAAATGTTTTTTTTTACATTTACATTAAATGTGACAGCATATATGAACAAATAGTCACTCTTATTTATTTTATAACTGTATACAAACAGTGGAAGGTCACTCGAAATAATTTATTACTGTATGTACAACACCACCAGAGTTACCAAAATATAAAAAAATAAAAATAGAATATTTTTTAATGTCAGATATACAGTAGACAGTATATATTTCAAATACTTGGGTATGTTGTTAGACCCCAATCTATATTTTGGCCTCCACATAGAAAAACTTGCACCTAAACTTTATCCAAAACTAGGCGCCCTGTACTGAAACAAATCCTGTCTAAGCCCTACAGTAAGAAAAAAGATTGTACAGCAAATGCTGATGCTAATCATTGATTATGGGGATGTAGTATATGCACCTGCATCGCAATTTCAATGTTTCTTTTCTGGTAAAATATTTTATAAATAAATACATAAATATAAATAAATAAATAAATAAATATGTACAGTTTAACATCAGAGATGTATTGTTCTATCATTTTTTTCTTTGATTCATCTGTGAATAGTGGAACCACATTCACCAAGCATATACACTCACAATACTATACACATTTTCAACATTAATGCAATAAAGTTTAATGTTATGATACATGTAGGTGCTTCTACTTTTTGTTTACACTATCCAGATAGGTACAATATGCTATTTTAATCCTTTCTAAGTCCATGAGGCACACTGGCACTTCCTCTTCATATTTTTCTCCCCTCTCTCTCTTTCATCATGTGACTCCATGGTGCTTTAAAGACACACTAGTTTCTTCCTTTTTACAATACCTTGAATTTTTACTCATTTACCCTTCCCATGAACTTCATCCATCCTACAGTTATATATATATATACGGTTATGTATATATATATATATATATATATATATATGTATATATATATATATAGTTTTAAACCCTTCTCTTTCCTGAGACAAATCCTATCTCTGATCAAGAAGCCTTCCTCCTCAAACACTGGCCATCTATATATAGAGTACAATTCCACAGACTTCCCTCCATTAATTCACTGATGATATGTATACATGCAATATGGCCTTCTTCTACTAGGCAATGCACACTAAATGCAACTATCTTACAGGTCAACATGACAAAATAATGTAAAAATGTAACCTGTCACAATATTCTGATACACTGTACTTTGTCTCTGGTTATCCTGTATTGCTTTAGAATATGCTGTCAAAAATGTGGTCTCATCAACCTTTGTCTATGTTATGCTCATATGTATATAAGTTATGTTCAAAATAACAAATAAAGAATTATAAAAAAAAGTTCAATGTTATGAGCATAGAGTACACTCTATGTGCTCGTCACTCAAGAGCATTAACTAGTCTTCATAGCAAAAATAACTTACACAATTATACAATAAACCACCCAACAAACTAGAATCTACATGGAAGAATGTTTCAAACAGTTTCCCGAAAAACCTTTTGAATTTGTATACATTTGGTGAATTTTTTAGTTCTCCCTCATGATGGTTTATTATATAATTATTCTGTTTTAGAACTTGTCATCTTAAAGATTTTTCTTAATCACAAGGATTCAAAACATTTGATCTACAACTCTACTATTCTCTTTTTCCTGTTTCCGGACCCTTGGACTAATAACTTGAGGATAACCTGGTGTAGTCTTGAAACCCCAGGTCTTTTAGAATTAATTCCATCTTCAGGGTACCGCAATTTGTTTATCCAGACCTGGAAACTCAAACTCGGTGGCAGGTGTATAAAATGGCTACGTTAGGCTACGTTAGGCTACGTTAGGTTATTCTTCAAATCCTCAATTTACAATCTTGCTGCAGGTCTTCCAATCTCAAACCCTGTATCCTGGTTTTATATTCTTGATATAGGTCTGCCAACCCATACAGCATATCATTCTATCAAGATTGAGGCTACCTGAGTATATCTTTATTTGTAGGCAAGATAATGACCTGAATCACATTTTTACTTTCATAATGACTTCCTTGTAATATTCATTATTTGACTGACTCATTGTCTGTTTTCTGCAATAACACCAATGATGCTTAACACCTTCAGGACGGAGTCAATAGTGCACGTTCTGATCAAAACAAAACGTAAACAAAAACTAGAATTTGCGCTACATGTCTATTCAACCGTAGTTCCCCTCTTTCAAATTATATACACCCACACTTATTATATATCATTTTGTTCAGGAGAAACAGGGCTTTAATTTACCATTAACTATTCATATATGGAACATAATTCATTATGAATAAAATTTAAAAAAAGTGAGAAAATAAGATTTTTTTTTAAATTTGTATTTCCGTCTGACATTTTAGCTGTGAATGTCATAATACTGTTAGGTTTTACTGCACAAAAATGCACATATTTGTAATCAGTGATGTCTCACGAGTACAACAGTATCCCCATTAACAGGTTTTATGGTGTTTTGGAAAGTTACAGGGTCAAATATAGAACGTTCCATTTTCAAATAGAAATTTGCCAGATTGGTAATGTTACCTTTGAGACGGTGTGGTAGCCCAGCAATGAGAATTACACCCATAATGGCATACCATTTTAAAAAGTAGACAACCAAAGGTATTGAAAGTGGGGTATGTTTAGTCTTTTTTAGTAGCCACTTAGTCACAAACACTGGCCAAATTTAGCGTTCATATTTGTTTTTGTGTTAAAAAAGCAAAAAACTAATATTTGGCCAGTGTTTGTGACTAAGTGGCTACTAAGAAAGACTGGACATACCCCACTTGCAATACCTTGGGTTGCCTACTTTTGCAAATGGTATGCCATCATGGGGGTAATTCTCATTCCTGGGCTACCATACGCTCTCAAAGGCAACATAACCAATCTGGCAAATTTCAATGTAAAAAAAATGAAATGCAAGCCTTATATGTGACTCTCTAACTTTCCAAAACACCATGAAACCTGTACATGGGGGGTACTGTTATTCTCGGGAGACTTCACTAAACACAAATATTAGTGTTTTAAAACAGTAAAACATATTACAACAATAATATAGTCCATAAAAGTGCAGTTCGTTTGTAAAAAAATGCGAAAAACTTAACTTTTACTTAAAATATCATCGTTGTAATCCAATTTACCAATTTGAAACACTAATATTTGAGTTCAGCGAAGTCTCCCGAGTAAAACAGTACCCCCCCTGTACAGGTTTTATGTTGTCTTGGAGAGTTACAGGGTCAAATATAGCGAATTAAATTCTCTGCACTTTCTCCGTGTTGTCAGGCATATCAATCAAATTTTAATTAATCAAATCACCTAATTATGTTAAAAGATTACTTAAATATACACGTAGAATTTTAATACATATGCATTTATAGGTATTTAAATTCTACGTGTATACTAATGTAATATTTTATGTAATTATATGTATTTATCTATATATATATATTTGCGGTTATTTGCATTTTATATATAGATAGATATAGATAGAATGTCATTCTAAGTGTATTTTGTTACATATATATATTAATAACAAAATACAGTTAGAATGAAATTACATATGTATATATAATTTATATTAAATTTTGTTTCAATATTTTATTTATTAATTTTATTATTTTATTTATTTATTATTGTAATTATACGTATTTATATATATATAATTGTATATATCTATTATATATTATATATATATAACGTCATTCTAAGTGTATTTTAATACTAATATATATGTACTTATATTAGTATTAAAATACACTAGGTATGACGTTAAATATATATAATATACTTATATATTATATATATATATATATATATATATACATTTGATTTATTTTAAAACATGTCTAATTATTTTTTTTTATACTTCCCACCAGCAGGGGGGGCTGTCTGATATTTCAGACAGTCCCCCTGCTGGCAGATCCACAGCCAGTTATAGGGGGCCATGTGATCGCTCTTTGAGAGCGATCACATGGCCCCCGGGGGCCTGATTTGCCGTGGGCGGGCTGCCTGGGCTGTGAGGCAGTCCTCCCGAAGCGGAGCGCCGGGAAGTTAAGTATCTCGGGCGCTCCAGGGCTTAAAGCCGTTACGGCGTGCTATGCCGTCACAACGGCTTTAAAGCCCACTTAAACCGTGACGGCATAGCACGTCGTAACAGCGGGAAGGGGTTAATTATATTGCAATCCCCTTTCTTGGTTATTTACTACAACATGTTTTCTTCTCTATACAGATTTTTTTAATCCTTGTAAACAAATAGTAGCACTATTTTTACATCTAACTTTAAAAAAAAAAAAAAGGAACTGAGAATAACCTTCAGCAACCTAAAATGAGACATAATACTTTTGGGTAATGCAAGAAAACTGAGTAAAATAAATATAAAATGAAAAGGCTATTGTCTTCTTTCCAATTAAGACACCTGTTTAAGTTCAATGTCAATGAATACTGCACAGTTATTCTTAGTTTGAACATAAATATAAAGAAATGTATTTTGTGATTGTCTAGGCTGATGTGACCCATACAACACTATTTTTATCCTTTCATAGTTGTGAGCTCAAATATATTCCAAGCAACTTACTTGTAAAATAACTGCAGTGAACAGGGTCATATTCCTCCTTTTATGCCAAGACATTTATTTCTGAAAATTTCATGCGAGAAGTACACTTACTATAAATGCTACATTGTACTTTTCTCAGCATCTCATTATAAAATGCTGAAGTCGATGCAGTAACAAACTCCAAGTATGTAATAAAATACCATAGAAATGTGAATTATGGTCCTGGTTTTGTAAAGTACAGTTATTGAAAACAAAAGTAAAACCATTAGTCAAACGTATTAGTAACACATTTATAAGAATCCATTCTGAATGCATAAATCTTGTTTTGAAAATTTGATTTACTTTTTTAATCTGCATATTCTAAAGCTTTTTAATGAATAATGTACATACAAAAATGGGAAAAAGTGAAAATGAGAATAACCGGAGATAATAGGGTAAATATAATATAACCCCCACAAAATAAATGAGACCATACAATTGGTAGAAATGGATAGAAGAAATACTACAAAGGTATACATCAGTGTTTAACCCCCCCTTCTCCTAAAAAAAAGATCAATGCAAATTTGAAAACATTAAGGAGTATACACAAGGGACAGCAAACATGGAATAAGTGGAATATTCTAAATTATATTGACTGCCTGCAGCTGTCAGCTAATATTGATTCCCAGCTTCTATCCATCCCTACTTTCTCCTGTCCCTAACTGGCTATCACCTCATGTAACACTTCACTCACCTCTGCCCTGGACGCTCCACTTCAGACATGCACCTTGAGGAGAACAAGCCCCCAACCATGGCACACTAAATCAACACTCTACCTGCAGAGATGCTCCCATTCTGCTGAACGCTGCTGGAGGAAGTCACGCACCCAGTCGGACCTCCAGTACAAATTCATGTTGCGTTCATACAGCACAGCCCTTGCCCTTGCCAAACAGTCATACTTTTACTCCCTCATTAGCTGATGCTCCCACAAACCTAGGCTTCATTTTAATATCTTTAACTCTCTTCTTTGCCCTGCTGTTGGCATTCCCAAAACTAACCTTACAGCCGATAGCTTTGCATGCTACTTTACCGACAAGATTTAACAGCTAAGGGAAGAATTCTCACCACCTTGCCCCTCTATTTCTCAACCATACCTGAAATATGCCTTTCCCACCCTTCAGATTTTCTCCCAGGCTACTGAACAAGAGGTGGCAGCGCTACTCCTTTCCTCTCACCCCACCACCTGCCCGCTTGATCCTATCCCGTCTCACCTTATCAGATCTCTCTCCTCTTGTCTTGTGCCTTCCTTAACACACATCTTCAACTGCTCTCTCTCTTCTGGTGTTGTCCCTGCTGCCCTTAAACATGCTACTGTAGTATCCATCTTGGAAAAAACATCTCTTGACCCGTCCTCCCCTTCAATCTATCATACCATATCCCTACTCCCTTTTTCCTCAAAGCTTCTAGAAAGACTTGTCTTTACCCGTCTGACTTGTTTCCTCAATTTCGATTCTCTCCTTGACACGCTTCAGTCTGCCCCCCTCCCCCCTCCACTCTACTGAGACTACTCTTATTAAAATCACTAATGACCTAATCACAGCTAAATCCAAAGGGCACTACTCCATACAAATTCTTCTAGACCTCTCTGCCTTGAACCTGTTGACCATGTTCTCCTTCTCCAAACTCTTCAATCACTTGGTCTCTCCTCTCTTGGTTTTCCTTCTACCTCTCCCATGCTCATTCAGTGTCTCCTTTTCTAATGATACCTCCTCCCTTCGTCCTTTCTCTGTTGGAGTCCCCCACGACTCTTTACTTGGTCACCTTCTATTTTCTCTTTATGCTGCCTCTCTTGGCAAACTTATTACCTCATTTGGATTCCAATACCACCTGTATGCTGATGACACTCAGATATACCTCTAGTAAAAATGAAAATCCAGCACACTCCCTTATCTACTAAACAGCTACTTTGGTGCTGACAGATTTTGCTAGTTTTATTAAAAGCACCTAATCTAGGCAAAAAATAATGGGGGTTTAGTTACATTATATGATCATACATTGCATAAGCTATTTAGTAGATAAGGGAGTGCACTGGATTTTAATTTTTACTGTACTTATTGGCCCCCAGCGGCACTCCATTTAAAGGACCACTCTAGGCACCCAGACCACTTCAGCTTAATGAAGTGGTCTGGGTGCCAGGTCCAGCTAGGGTTAACCCATTTTTTTATAAACATAGCAGTTTCAGAGAAACTGCTATGTTTATTAATGGGTTAAGCCTTCCCCCAAATCCTCTAGTGGCTGTCTCATTGACAGCCGCTAGAGGCGCTTGCGTGATTCTCACTGTGAAAATCACAGTGAGAGCACGCAGGCGTCCATAGGAAAGCATTGTAAATGCTTTCCTATGCGACCGGCTGAATGCGCGCGCAGCTCTTGCCGCGCGTGCGCATTCAGCCGACGGGGCGGAACGGAGGTGGAGAGGAGGAGGAGAGCTCCCCGCCCAGCACTGGAAAAAGGTAAGTTTTACCCCTTTTCCCCTTTCCAGAGCCGGGCGGGAGGGGGACCCTGAGGGTGGGGGCACCCTCAGGGCACTCTAGTGCCAGGAAAACGAGTATGTTTTCCTGGCACTAGAGTGGTCTTTTAAGCATGGTCCGGTGAATGCAGCCAGTCCCTTGTTTTCCCATATATATGTAACGGAACCGCTGGCACCCCGACCAGGTACCTTCCGTTGACAGATGCTCCTAAGCACTCTAAGCACTCTGCCAGACACCATAACCACTGCAGACCCCCACGAACCGCCACAGCTTGGTTGGGGTTTCACCATCTTCACCCACTCTGGACCCAAGACCAGGGTCCAGCTTCCAGTAGGTCAACCTCTCCGAATTCCAGAGAGCAGGAACAGGAACAAGCTCTTAGCAGAGCTCAGTGATCATACCCTGGGGAGTATGTATGGATCATACCCTGGGGGAGTGTAGTTCTCCAATCCCCCAAACATGAGCCGAAACTTCATGAAGGTACAAGATGATCTGATCTTTTAATGACCACACACTGGCTTTTAGGCAAGTCCCCATGCAAGGGACATCCCACAGGGTGGGACACAGTACAACCAATCATTTACAGAAAAAACGTAAAACACACCCTGTCCAAACTTACAATCCCTCCCCTCTTTTTTTGTCAATCTTTCTTTTATTGAGGCATGTGGTTATGGTGGTACAGAATAAAGAGAGGGAGACTTTCAAAGATTATACAGGTTAGGGATATAACAAATTACAAAATCTCCTAGAGTTATCCGCCTCATTTTATATTATACAATCAAGCTTAAAACATTAAGTTGTGAAAATAGGTGGACAGTAATATATGTCTTAGTTAGTAAGCTTATATACATGCTAGGGATCCTAGGATCCGATTGGCAACAGGCTAGAGTATTATAGTCAGACATTCGGTGGTACATGGGTAAATAATATGATGGTCAGGCTATTTACCATTGTGATCAACTTAGGCTTGAGACAAGAGCAGTGTGGACGCGTGAACAGTATAAATATGCAAATATCTAATAATCCTGTGTAAGCTCACGTTGCTTATGGCGATATATGCAGGACTCGTGGCGAGCGTATTAGGAAGGTATGTATGACCTGCTAGGTGTACACCAAGTTTGTACTGAGGCTTAAGCCATATTATGAGGCCCAAGTCCAAGCCATGTTAAGTGATATAGTGGTAACCCTGTGTGAGTATCACTGGGTAAGTAAGTGTACACTACAAACAATGACGAGAGGCTCATTGCTAATTCCCAGAATAAACTGTAAATGTAACAAGCTTGACTATGCAACGTTCAACTGCAGTTACCCAGATTCCATAAACTTAGTAATGCACTGGCTTGGGTATATCATAGTTGCAAACTATGTTAGGTACATCACTTAAACTGTAGTTATCAAAGAGGAAAACATATTTAACACTTGTAAGGCATATTACATAACATTAGCTGTATACCAGTCCGAGTGTGCTTAGGAAGATAAACACTCCAAAACCTTTGCTTGCTCGCAAAAGATGTATCTCCGTGTGGTTGTTGGATCAAGAATCTATGCCGCGGCAGCAGTAAAAGTGCCCTCTGAGTGTAGATACGGCATGTCCTTAGTACAGTAGTCGGCTTCAGCCTATGCCCAGTGCAGGAGTTTGCCTCTTGCTGTTGGCTTTCGTCTCCGGGGGGACGCTGGCGCACGCTGGCGGGCTGTATAGGGCCACTGCTGTGCGGGAAGAGGTGATCCTCCAGCCCCAGGCTGGTGAGCAGGCCTGCATCACTGTGCCACAAACCCGGTGACTGCCAGAGTCCGAGTTTACTCCTCTTGTGGGAGAGCTGGGGGGTCTGGTGTTTTGCTGCCGTTTACGGCGCTGGGACCTCCGCCGCTGTGGAAGATGCTTTCGGGCTTTAGCCCTGGTGGCCTTCAGCCCAGGTGGGCTACGTGGAGTAGGGGTGTTTGGCTGTGTGACCGCTGTGCCCGAGGACACCCTCCTCACTCCCTGCCGCGTGTGCCCCGACTCACCGGCGTGTGGCTTGGTTTGTGAGATGATCTGGGCTGTCTGCATGCGCTGATCCAGCCTCTCCCAGAACCGGAGAAAGATTTCCTCGAGGCGTTGCAGGATGTCTGTGGGATTACTTTGGCTGGGCATGTAGTGTTGAGGCTGGCTGCGAGTGTGTGGTGAGTCTACAGCCGCCATCTTGGACGTGCCCCGAGGCGAGCGTGTTTAGTGCCTTGCTGTATGCTGGTGTTAGAGGTTCTCTACTGCGGTTCTGTATGGTCCAGGATAACCCCCACTGGCCCGGGGGGAGGGGGGGGGGTGTGTATGAGGTTGCAGTCACCGGGCCTGTGCCCGGAGAGCGGCCGTCTCCCCGTGGCTCAGTTCCCGGTAGGCCGCAAGCCTCGGTGTGTCCGTTTGGCTGTGCCGGAGCTTGGGAGAGGCACCGATCGATGCAGCACTTTAGCCGAAGCGTTGAAGTGGAGGAGAAGGTAAGGGTCAGCGGTGTTCGTGCACTTGTGTAGCCGATTTTAGTTCCATGGACTTACTGGCACACACCACTGACCGCGTTCAACTAAATTAAAATGGCCACCGCCACGTGTTCGTTTGTCGAATGGCAGCCACTTCGACTACGTCGGCACTTCGGCTGCATCCGAAGTGCCATATAAAAAGTACCAACCCTTCCCAATAGTATTTAAAGGGCCAGAAGTAGTGAAATACTATCCGATATGGCTGAATAATGTTTTTAAAGGGCCAAATCTACCAGGGGCCATAGTCATGCGGAAGGAGGCTGGCAATCAGGCTCCTCCAACAGTCAGGGGAAAAGGGCAGCTTGTCACCTAAAAATCCAGTGACAAAAGGCGTTTCGTTACAATATATATTTAGGAGTCTAGCCAGCTTCTTGGTTTTGCACCCCTCCCTGTCACAGGTGCCTCATCTCAGGACCCTATTTAGCCTTGTACTGCAGAGAACTCGAGATGGAAGGATTTCCCCAAGTAAGTAGCTCATTTAGTAGACAGTTGGTTGTAAGAGTAGGACCTGCCAAAGATGGGGTACATTGACATTGTGGCAGGCTTATGCAATATATGATCATATAATGTAACTAAACCCCCATTATTCTTTGCCTAGATTAGGTGTTTTTAATAAAACTAGCAAAATCTGTCAGCACCAAAGTAGCTGTTTAGTAGATAAGGGATTGTGCTGGATTTTCATTTTTACTGTACTTATTGGCCCAGCAGCACCCCGTTTAAGCATGTTTAGGTGCAGCCAGTTTTCTCAGATATACCTCTCCTCCCCGGACCTCTCCTGCAATGTGTCACTGCTTGCCTTTTTTTCATCTCTGACTGGATGTCCTCATGCTCTTTGAAACACAAACTCTCTAAAACTGAACTCCTTGTCTCTCCTCCTTCTAATACTGATCCTCCTCCTTCACTCTCCCTTCAAGTTAGTGGTACCCACATCAGTCCATCCTTGCAAGCATGCTGTCACATCCTGTCTGTTACCAAATCCTGTAGATTCCACCTTCAAATTATAGCCCGCAAGATGCTACTAAGGAGCTTGTCCATGCTCTAGTAATCTCTCGCATGGATTATTGTAACTCTCTCCTAATAGGTCTTCCCACAAGTTGTATTGCCCCACTACATTCTGTAATGAAATGTCCTCTCTTGTCGCTCCTCTCACACCTCTCCCCTCTGTCAGTCCTTACATTGGCTTCCTGTATCCTATAGGAGTCAATTCAAGGTACTAATTAAAACCTATAAAGTACTGACAAATTCTAGCCCCTCCCATATCTCTTCACTGATCCCCAAGTATGCCCCTTCTCGGTCTCTCCACTCTGCCAGTGACCTTCTCCTATCCACTGCTCGCACCCGTACGACCAACTTGCGCTTCTTTCCTTTTGAATAGCCTGCCTACGACCATCAAGCTCTCCCCTAATCTTCAATCATTTAAACAGTGCCTCAAAACCCATCTCTTTAGGAAAGCTTATGGCCTCCCAGAGTAACCTCCACCTCATGTACCTGTCCCTTGCTCTCTCCTAGAGAGCAGCACTCTATTCTTTCCTCCAGCTGTACTTCACTACACCCTGTTTGATTGCTACCTCCTGTCCTGTTGTGTTTTACACCCCACCTCCTATAGACTGTAAGTTCATTTGAGCAGGGCCCTCCTCAACCTATGGTTCCTGTAAGTTTTTATAATTGTGTCATTTATTGTTAAATCTCCCCCTTTGATTATATGTATTGTTAAATCTCCCCCTCTGATAATATTGTAAAGCGCTACGGAATATGCTGGCGCTATATAAATACCAGTAATAATAATAACTGTGGTTGGCTAAGTGGAAGAAGAGAAAAATTCCTCTGGCACATTTTCTCTACCCTTCAAACATGCAACCGTAACCCTGATTCTGAGAGTTGTGTATGCAAAATTGACAGACTTCCCCAAATCCAACTCTTTCAAATTGGATTCTGCGCTTGTCACTCTGTTGAAACAGCTTTGACCAAAGTATACATTGATCTTATTACTTCAAAATTCCATGGCCACTACTCTATCCTAATTCTCCTTGACCTTTCTGCTGATTTTGACACTGCTGATCATCAACAGCTTCTTCTCATTCTCCGTAATCTCGATCAACAAGATACCACTCATTCCTGGTGCTCTTCCTACCTCTCCCAGTGCTCATTCAATGTTTCTTTCTAAGGATCTCCCCCTTCTCCCCAATCTCTCTCTGTTTGTGTTCCCCAAGGGTCTGTCCTTGGTTCTCTATACTATATTCTCTAGGTAAACTCATCAGCTTATTCGGCTCCCAGTATCATTTCTATGCGGACGACATGCAAATGTATCTGTCCTCCCCTGATTTCTCACCACAACTCTTAAATCGAGTCTCTGACTGCCTCTCTGATATTTCCAACTGGATGGCTGTTCATTTCCTTAAACTGAACCTGTCCAAAACAGAACTTCTGGTCTTCCCTCCCTCAAGTGTGGCTACTCCCTTGTCTGTGTCCCTCCAAGTCAATGGCACTATCATTCGCTCTACCTCTAAATCTCGCTGCCTACATATTCTCTTTGACTCTAACCTCTCCTTCACCCCTCATGTCCAATCAATCGCCAAATCCTGCTACTTCCATCTCAAAAATATTGCGCACATCCGACTCTATTTAACGCCTAATACGGCAAAGATGCTTGTCCATGCTGTTGTCCTCTCTTGCCTTGACTACTGTAATCCGCTTCTCAGTTGTCTTACGTGTTCTCAACATGTCCCATTACAGTCTATAATGAATGCGGTGGCGAGGCTCATCTTCCTGTCTGTCCGAACCCCCCACACCTTCCCCCCTTTGTCGGTTCCCACATTAGATTCCCATAAGCTATAGGACTCAATTTAAGATCCTGATACTTGCTTACAAATCTCTACACAATGCTGCTCCCACCAACGTACACTCACTATTACACAAATATGTCCAATCTAGGCCCCTACGCTCTGCCGGATACCTACGTCTAACCTCTGTCCATACTCCTACCTCTAATGCTCACCTTAAAGGACCACTATGGTGCCAGGAAAACAAACTCGTTTACCTGGCACTATGTGGTCTTTAATTCCCCCCCACCCTCATGGTCCCCCTCCCGCTGGGCTGAAGGGGTTAAAACCCCTTCAGCCACTTACCTTTCTCCAGCTGGGCTGAAGGGGTTAAAACCCCTTCAGCCACTTACCTTTCTCCCTCGGCGCTGGTGACTTCTCCTCCTCCTGCCGACGTCAGTGCCGAATGCGCATGTGCGGCAAGAGTCGCACGCACATTCAAACCGCCCATAGGAAAGCATAATGCAATGCTTTCCTATGGACGTCAGCATCTTCTCACTGTGATTTTTAGAGTGAAAATCGTGGACGCGGCCTCTAGTGGCTGTCAGTGAGACAGCCACTAGAGGCTGGATTAATCCTCAGTGTAAACATAGCGGTTTCTCTGAAACTGCTATGATTTCAGCTACAGGGTTAAAACTAGAGGGACCTGGCACCCAGACCACTTCATTGAGCTGAATTGGTCTGGATGCCTATAATGGTCCTTTAAAGAGTTTTCGAGGGCTGCACCATTCCTATGGACTTTCACCCAATCTCAACTCCTTCAAAAACCTTTGAAAATTTACTTCTTTAGGAAAGCATATAAATTAAACAGCTTTCCCTGATTTGTCTCCTGAAACTGTCGTCAAAACAAAACACTAGGCCCTCAATGAACACTATCCTAGCAACCTACTTTTCTACCCTACCCTTAAATTTTGTGTCACATTACCCCACTCCCTCTAGCATGGAAGCTGATTGATCAGGGCCCTTAATCCCTCTGTTCCTGTCCTGTCTGTTAGTCCACCCATTGTACAGCGCTGTGGAACTATTGGCGCTTTATAAATAATAATAGTAATAATAATAATAATAATAATTAATAGGGAATTAAGGGTCAATAAGCATTCTGATATATTTAGATTCAAGTCCAGTTTTGGTAGATGTACCTAGACATGAACCTTGGGAAGAGTCAGTATTTCCTTACAGCAGTTAGTACGGAGCACCCACATCCACCAATACATCGTCTTACAGCTAGCATAGTTTCATGTTTTCTACATTCTGTACTGGCTTACTGTATCATTTTGCCAATTTTACCAAAAAATTACATTTATAAGCACTTGACTTTATTTTCCTAACAACCTAGGAAGTTTCAGTATTATGTACAGCTGTTGTATTATTGAAGGTTTAAGTAAGCATAATCATAAGATGGCTCTGCTAATTTATGTAGTTATGAGTTTAGGTAGTTTAATATGTTTTGCCCTCTTTTTTTAGGCCTTTCCCATTCTTGTATAGCTCAAACTGTATTGCATGGCGAGCAAAAAACGGGTCGCAAGAGTATTCTGAGAACGGACAGCAACTGAAATAGCCTGCCCTTCGGTGGGTCCCCGCTCAGAACTCAAGCTGGTTTTAGCTCATCTTGTGCCATTAGAGAGAACATATCTGAAGCATATCAGACTGGTCCCACCGATACCGGCAGTCTAGACCTGAAATGCCAGCAAGTTCCCTCTGCATGAGAGACAGAGCAACCCCAGACGATCATTTCAGCCTTGTTAGGCATCATCAGTGAGGCATAGCGGATATCTCTCTAGGCACTGTGAGCAAGGGGTCCACGTCTGGATTACCCTTTAAACTTATGGAGAGCAAAAAATGGGTCGCAAGAGTATTCTGAGAACGGACAGCAACTGAAATAGCCTGCCCTTCAGTGGGTCCCCACTCAGAACTTAAGCTGGTTTTAGCTCATCTTGTGCCATTACAGAGAGGACATATCTGAAGCATATCAGACTGGTCCCACCCATACGGGCAGTCCATATCTGAAATGCCAGCAAGTTCCCTCTGCACGAGAGACACAGCAACCCCAGACGATCGTTTCAGTCTTGTTAGGCATCATCAGTAAGGCATAGCTGATATCTCTCTAGGCACTGTGAGCAAGGGGTCCACGTCTGGATTACCCTTTAAACTTATGGAGAGCAAAAAATGTGGCCTTTAATTTAGAACTATGTTAATAACCCCGATCACAAATGTAAAAAAGGAGTATGCCTGGTTGTGGGAAGGGGTTTTCCAGCCTTTATCTGCTTTTGCTGACTTGGTTTGAGTGCCATAATCTCCCAAAGTGTATGTTATTATATACGTCCTGATACGTCCTGATGAAGCCTATCGGCGAAACGCGTAGACGCGGTGACTTAGCCACAACAGCTATCTAGTGACGCTACTTCAAGTGGGCAGATTTACTATAGAACCCGCGAGTTTCAGAATAGCTGGGACGCCCTGGTAACTTTAGAACCCGCGAGTTTACAACAGCCTGGTGACTGCAGGATTGAATATCTGTCCGTGGAGGATTTCCTGATGTATGGAACCGGCTACTTTGATTGCAGAGTGTCCTTATGAGACCTTATGTGTGTAGCAGTAGGATACTGCAAAATACTCACTACTTTTTTCTTGTAAGATGCTGATTTTAACTTTATTTTACTATTGTGATTATTAATGTGTTTCACCTGTATTTGCTCTATTACTACTGCTACTAAGTGCAGATAGGAACATCTTATGTCTAGGATAGTTATAATAAATATATACATTTTCTGTATAAATCTGTTATCATGGTTTACTGTACTTCACTATTTTATGTCCTTTATATGTGGGATAGGCATAAGGCTATCCTAACTATAAGATAAGGCCAGATACTAATGAAAGTATTTAAAAAAATTGGGCAGACTAGATGGGACGAATGGTTCTTATCTGCCGTCACATTCTATGTTTCTATGTTTCTATGTTTCTATATCTCTTTGCATGTAACTCTGAGCTAGAGTGACCTTGAGATTTTTGGGGTCCCTGAAGTTGTAAGCGCTCCACCTATATAAGTATTTATTTTGTTTGCATTTCTTTGTGTGTGTGTTTTGGGTAGCACACAGGTATGTAGCAGCTGAATGATCCATCACAACCTGATTATAAGGTATACAATATTGTAAGGTGGTGGGAGGATTTTTCGCACATATTTTTTTTCTCCCCCCGCGTTTTCTTATATCTCTTTAGTGCTTTTATACTAGTATTTTTTTGTTTATTTTTTTGTATGTTATTATAGTTATAATGCGGCTACAAACTGGATAAATGGTCTCATCTATTTTGCAGAAAGTGGAAATCTGTACCCAGAAGAGGGTGTGGGGAGAAAAAAGAAAGAAAATAATAAACTCTCAGTAACCCAACTTGGTAAAATCCTTCTCAAATAAGTATTTACTGGGCAAACTGTATTTCTGACTGACCATTTACATCTATTAATCAGCTGCCAATTCAGTTAAGCAATAAGCACTTTGAGTATCCTTGAGGATAAAGCAATATAAAAAATAGATATTATTAATAAAACACACATATACAATATTTCCTAAGGACCAACTTAATGCTGTGGGAGTTAAATCCATGACAATCCCAGAAGGATACAGTTTAAATCAAACAATAATAACAGTTTAGAATGTGTGAATAGAAAATCATTAAAAGGAAAAAAGACACTTACCATTGTGAGCTATAAAATATATATTTCTACAAGAGATGCTTCAGAATGAAATTTGAGCATTACAAACATTTTAATTCTCTTTTAAACCCATAATGCATCCCCTTTAATGATTACAAAGAGAACAAACTCAAGGTTAACAATCTATCTGCAGACACCCATTGTCTAAGGCCAAGAGGCACTTAGTAAGGCTATCTTCTCAGTCATTTCTAATAGAAATAGCATCTAACTGGTACAATTCTGATTAATCACTATATCCAGTAGCGCAATCCATGAAATTATGCCTAGTGGTCTTGCTAGTTAGTTGTGAGATATAGCTTGC
The DNA here is from genome assembly GCF_036172605.1 of Pelobates fuscus. Taxonomy (NCBI): domain Eukaryota; kingdom Metazoa; phylum Chordata; class Amphibia; order Anura; family Pelobatidae; genus Pelobates; species Pelobates fuscus. The sequence continues at coordinate 367,419,085 of NC_086317.1, forward strand.
TGACCCTTCTAGTAAAATGTGTACCAAAATAAAAGTGAGAAGAAATTCAAACTTTAATAATTCAAATTCTAAATACAATATTTTCAGCTTATTTCTATACAATTGTAGTAAACCATTGTTTAATTATTAGATCCCTTTAAACAGAATACATTGTGTACAATTCCTACTTTTAAACAGAAAATAAATTGGTAGGTATGCTAGTTTTCCTCATCTCAGAATTAATAAAATAGGGGTTAACTATATAAAACTGATGTGGTCAAAGTGATGACAAGTGGGGAAGAATGTATGTGTCAATGTTCTGTATGAGGTACTGTACTGCATGCTGAACAATATAACAAACTATGGGGTCATTGTGCTAACATGTGCTGCAGCTTATAGGGAGCAATTTGATGTGTTTGGCCTCATGGGGGCTAGCTAAATTACTTGCAGTTCAACTAGATACACAAACCTATTGCCATAAATGAAGTTTCTCTTTTTGAGGTAGGCCTTCCATCGTCTACATGGTTACAGGTAAAGTTTATATCATTTCTTTGGCATATCTACAAATATAAATAATTATTTAGTTACACAGGCAAAAAAAGACTTGTGTCCGTCACATCCTTACATCTTCTACTGCTGCTGATCCAAAAGAAAGCAGAAATGAAGCTTTTTCCAATTTTCCAACACACTAGGAAAAAATCCTTTGTGACCCTAAAATGACAGTCCGATATTTCCATGGATCAATAACCTGTTAAGTGAAATATTAAATATTACATCCCCAAATATGCTTTTGAATGTCCGAATAGCCGAAGTGCCAAATTTTGGATCTGCCAAACAGCCGAATTGCCAAAGCACAGAATTGCCGAAGTACTAGTATACCCAGTGGAAGAATGAAGAATGTTACGCTGTTTACCAGTTTAAATAAAAAGTATACACACATAGCCAGGATTCAGCTGTAAGCATTTGCAACACTTACAACAATCAGGTAACACGTTATATAAAATGTAAGTTACTTAGCCAGTCAATGGATGGGAATGAGTAAGTAGATAACTCCCTAATTCCCACGGTATTAGTAAGCTATCTACCAAAAGGCTGAAAGACCTAAATAAAAAAAAAAAAAAAAAAAAACCAAATGTCCCCCCTCTCGAGCCAACACCTGTGTCGTGCGAATGAGGGCTTTTAAATTGAAGGGGAGGACCGAGCTCAGGGGTTGGGGCCGGGGGGGAGGCCCTTATTCTAATTTAGGGCCTCCCACCACTCAGGGGTGGGAGCCAGGGAGGGAGGACCCCCTTATTCTAATTTAGGGCGGAAGACAATAGGACCGCCCTTATTGGTATTTGGGGCCCCCACCCACCGCTCAGGGCATGGGTGGGAGCTTGGGAGGGGGGACACTTAGGTTTTTTTTTTTTTTTTTTTTTTTTTTAACAGTGAGCAGCCACAGGCTGCTCACTGTTTTCTAGACATGCGGTATAGCGAGTAGGGGCAGAATTTACTAATACTAACTAATATTTAATTAGTATTAGTAAATTTGGCTGAAAGACCAGTTTAGGTATTTCAGCCTTTTGGTAGATAGCTCCCTAATACCATTGGAATTAGGGAGTTATCTACTAAGCGGCTGCAAGAGAACATATCCAAAGTCCCGAAGATCTGTAGTACCGAAGTTCCAAAGTGCCGAAGTTCCTAAGTGTCGAAGTGTTCGAAGTCCCGAACTCAACCAAAGTGCTGAAGTCCCAAAGTGCCAAAGTCCTGAATTTCAGAATGCTGAACTGAACCGAAGTGCCAAAGTGACGAATTTCGGAATGCCAAACCGAACTGAAGTGCCGAAGTCCTGAAGTGCCAAAGTTCCGAATATCTTGCCCATGCACATCCCTAAAATGTTATGACTGTTTTAATAACTATTACTCAGTACCAAAAGTCATAAAATTCCATTGCTAAATTACTGATACTGGGTTGTAATGCACCCTAAAGAAAAATAAAAAATGTAAAATATATAGTCAAAAGCTTTTTTTTTAAGTTTGTGTTTTCATATACCTGTTTATATGGAATGCACAATTATATCCTTCTTATCATATATTGCAGAATGATTTCCTGGCTTACTCTATATGACCCTATGGTGGAACTGAATCCTCATATTTGTTTGCTGATATAGGTGATTTTAAACAGCCTTAAACAATAGAATGTTTTATTATTTTTTTATATTTTATGTGTGAGCTTTTTCTTAATCTCTATTAGAATGATTTCCTGTCAGATGAAAGTTTTCTGTGGTGACAACTCTCCAAAATTACAAAAAAAATAGTTTTTTGTTAAAGGATATTTTATTTCACATATGCTACATATGCTGTTATTTTGGAAAATTGCCATTGCACACAATTACAGTAGATTGTTTAAAGAACCACATCCTAAAGAAATTTGACACTTTTATGAATTAATTTAGGAACACCTCCTGAAAGTCAATCAAACACAGTTAGACACAATTTTGGATGCGAAGGAGTTCAGCAATGTAATTCAATTTATACAGCAGCTATATATTTCATATTAAATCACTTTATTTCATGGTCATTTCTAACTTCACAAAACACCTTTTCTTTCTTTAGTTTCTTTAGTTACAGATATGTATTCCATAAAATGTTTTGCAATGTCTAAAATCATATGCAGTATGTACATTCAAGTTCCAGCATACACAGTCATCAGATTGGTGACTATCTCATATTTAAAGGTTATACTTTAGTTTTTTGTAATGCATGCTGCATCTTCTTGTATAAGGTAAATTGAATTGCTATTTAAGATTTAGCATTATTATAGTTTGGTTTATGCCATCACAGATGTTAACACATACAAAAATGCACTGTCACATACACTGTTGTGCTGTGCTTCTATGCCGTTAACTCTTTCATTTTTTAAAAAGTAAAACCAGGAAATTAAAAAGGTGAGACCCAGAACAAGCAATATAATATTAATATAAAGATGTAATATACGTTACCATATATATTCGTGTATAAGTCAAGAAATGTTACTCCTAAACTTCATTTTAAAATGCAGAGTCGACTTATCCACGGGTTAGTGCCAGTTTTGTGGGGCAATGTCGACTCCCGAATGCCGTTCTCCTAGCTGACCGAGAAGTCGAACGGGCAGGGGTACAAGTTTCTGCGGTGTTTGTCGATGACCATGTACCGCTGCCTTGCCTCATGAGACAAGTTTGTTTGAACACATGCATTCGTATATACGAGTGGCGGACACTCAAGGAATGCTTGCTTATGGTTAACAGCCAGGGGTGGTCGGTGATTACGAGGTGTTAACAAGGGGGACAACACAGAGTGTGTTCGGTAACGAACAGAAGGGGAACAATTCCATTCGAATGCAGGGGGATATCAGATGAAACAAGGTACAAATAAGAGAACACTCTCAACTTATCCACGAGTCATAGCATATTTTATAATTGTTGGTCAAAAAACTGCTTTCCACTTATAGATGACTATATACAGTAGCCTTTTAAAGTAAACATCAGTCAGTAATAACAAAATATGTAGAGAAAAGAAATGAATAAAAACAATAACAATGGCTTTCTTATTATACTGATCATTAAATGATGTCTGATGTTTCAATATTATATTTTTGCAAAACCACTGATTGGTATTTTGATCACAGAAGTGTTGTCAACTTTCATATTTCATTATGATACACATGGAATTCATATCTTGAGCCCAATCTAACCTTTAGTTCTTACAAACACTTAGATTAAGGATCTGCTGATTAAAAATGGAATGTACATTTATCCAAAATTGAGTCTTTCCGTGCTAGTGCAGTAGACAATTTTGATTGCACGCTTTCTTGAATGCAAATTTTGATTAGAACATAATATCTTTCCCTGGTCTTTAATGAAAGTTCAATATGAATAAAGCATTTTATGAGAGTAAATGCACATATTTGATAAAAATAACTGCCAGATCATATTTCTAAAATGCACAGCTTTTTTCAGTCTATAAAATAATTTGCTAGGAAAAGGGTGTCTTGAATGACCAAAATAGTTCGAGTTTTTTTTTTTTTTTTTGTGGTTTTTTTTTGCGTTTTTTATTTATTTATTTATTTATTTTATTCAGGTGTTTTCCCTAAAGTGTGATTTGCTGAAAATTCATAGTGAATGTAAAGTGAATTAAAATGAAATATCAAAATAAGGAGATTGAAATTGTTGGTGTTTTCAATTCAGCTATTTAGGCCTTAAATTGGAAATTTACTTAGAATTCACTCTGAATCTATGATACATCTAACTTTTGGAAATAACACAGCATAACTTGGCATAGAGTTTATGTTACCTTGAGTATCTGTGTGCTGTCCATTGGTTTAAGTCAAACTAGGAGGAGAGGGGGTGGAGCAAAATGAAGTACCGTAAGCTGCGTCCTCGTGGAATGTGGCTGAGGGGGTGATTGAGGGAGCAGACGAAGAGTGGAGGGGATGACCTGACATACATGGGAGACGGTGAAGCAGGGAGCTACATACCATGCCGGATAGAGCTGAATAGAGAAAACCCGAAGGAGTAAATTCCATGCATGTATATTCAGTGTGAATCCATCACACTGACATCTGGAGAACAGGAGGTCGCAACAAAGCTGTCCCAGAGTGTATCTTCATAAGCTAAGTGCCTAATGATATATCACTTGTAATTACTCTGCAGGGGTTAGTACAAACAGTTAGTCTTTAGAAGATTAGAGGACTCCCGAGAAAGAGCTGAGGGACCTCATAAAGAGTAGCAATTAGGGGCAATATGAGATTTAAAGTTTATTTTGCCTAATTTAACCTTTGCCTATATCACGAAACTGACAATCAAATGGCCTGCAGCGAGTTAAGAAAGCACGTCCTGTGTGTTTTTGATGTTTACTGCTTTTTTTGTTTTTTTTTCTCTCAGTCCTGTCTTGATTTTGTCCGATTTTTTTTTTTTTTATAATTCCGTCTCCTCACACTACTCTCCTATTCCTTCTAATTAGTGTATTAATTTTAATACCTCACAAAAGCTGGAATAAGGCAGTGTGAAACTGAATAATTAGACATAACACAACTGTATATCAGAGTGGTGCAGTGAAGGTGGGGGAGAGAGGTGTAGAGGAAAGCAGTTCAGGGAGAAAGAAACGCAAGACACAAAAAAAATTACAAAAAGATAGTATTACACCAAAGACCTTATAATCTCAAGAAGGAGAGAAAAGAAATAAAAAGTTAAATTTCCCAAAAATATCAATTTATTTGGACTGATACAGAAATTAACTATTTGGGTCTTAGTTTCCCTGCTAACGCCTCCCACATTGTGGAAAGGAATGTTATGCATTTAATGAAAGATATGAATCAAAACCTACAAAAATGGAAAAACTTAGAACCATGTGGACAGGTAGAATTAATATTATTAATTCTTATATTCTACCAAAATGGTCGTACCGGTTCTCAATGGCCCCTCTTAAAATCCCTAAGACCTGGCTATTAATGATCCAATCTAACATCAATAAATTAATTTGGAAAAACAAAAAGCCTAGAATAAGTCAAAAAAATATTTCTAAAAAACTGTCTCAGGGCGGGCTAAACTTTCCAAGTATTACTAATCATTATTATGCGAATAATATACGACATATATATATTTTACAAGAACCACATTTTTTTTCTGAACCATGGTATAATATGGAATCGGAAGCTCTACATGCTTCTAGTCTTTATTCTTATATTTGGTCAGATCCTGGGAAGCTCTCAAGGGACTTGCCCAATTGCTTAATGTCGTTGGCCCAGTCTTTGGAAATATGGGCGGAAATTAGGAAAATTTTGGGCTTAACTAATTTAATCCCTAGAACATGTAAATTAAATATACTAGAAAGCAATATAGAAGATTTATCATTGAGATATTGGCCTAACAAAGATACACTAACTTTATCGGATATTATGCAGGGTGATAATATTCTACAGAAAAATAATTAGCTCCTGACGACGGCGTGTTAGAACGCCAAAACGCGCGTCGAGATAGAATTTTCTTTTTCCACTTTAGGTAGCACTATTGATTTAGGTAGCACTATGGAGTGATTTCACTAATTGTGTGTTCGTTGCTACTAAGACAGGAAGGGCATCAGGGTTGAAGGTAGGCACTTTTGGTTTATCCAGAGTGCTGAGGTATACAGGGCAAGCTTTAGTGCGCTCTTTAGGTGTGGACAATTGGGATATTTTGGATTCTGGGCGAATTACTGGGGATCCTTTTACTCCTCCAAGGAGGGTTATTTCTCCTATTCCTCTGGTTTCCTTCCCTCCCCCGCCCCTGTCTAAACCTCCCCCCTTTCATATGGGACCAGGTCACGATATCCTGATCCTCTGCTGTGTAGCCAGATAGGATATTGAGTTATAGGTAGGCACTTATGGTTTTTCTACAGTGCTGAGGTATACAGGGCAAGTATTGTGCCCCCTTTAGGAGTGGGGATTTGGGACTCAAGGTGAGCCATTGGGGTATTGGTTATTCCAAGGAGATTTGTTTCCCCTATTCCTCTGGTTTCCCCCTTCCCCCCCCCCCCCCCCTTCTTATTACCCATCTACCTATTTTTCTCACCATATAATAATGGTTCAGACTGGTTCCATCTATCCCTGTTTGGTCCCCTCCTGTCTTTTTTACTTATCATCTTAGGTTTATTAAAGGTAGGGACCCCCTCATTTCATAACTCTCCAAATAGGGACTTAGGTCCTTTTTCTCCTCCTCACTGATAATATTCTACCCTTTCAACAGATGGTGGATAGTCTCCATATACCATCTAAAGAATTGTTTACTTACCTTCATATCAAACATTATATTCAGAAACATGTTGTCCAATATTCTTTTCCTTGGGCCAAAGAGTTGCAAACTATATTTTCATTTCAAACTGTACCCAAGATTATTTTGGTTGCTAATTCACTTTTTAAAGGTTTCCTTACAAACCTTTCCTTACAAACTGGTTAAACTATGGGAAAAATAACTTGATTTAACGATTTTACCAAATGACTGGTTTACGTCTTTAATTCTTGTAAATAAATATGTCCATGGTTTAAACCTGACTGAGTGCCACTTCAAGTTACTTTATAGATGGTATTATACTCCAACAAGATTGGCCAAAATGTATACTTCTCAAGACCCCACTTGCTGGAGATGTGGCACCTACTCAGGTACATATACTCATATATGGTGGTGTTGTCCAGCACTCAAACCACTATGGGCCTGGACCTTTAACATTATATCTGAAATATCTTTAACCCCTTAAGGACCAAACTTCTGGAATAAAAGGGAATCATGACATGTCACACATGTCATGTGTCCTTAAGGGGTTAAGGAAACAAATAGAAATCCAGCCTCGGCCCTCCTTCATCTGAACTGGCCCTTTAAATCAAGTAAACATATCTGCTTAGCTATTCATTGTTTTATTGCAGCTAAAATCATCATAGCAAGAAAGTGGAAATCGTCTGAGCCTGTTCAGAAGATTTACCTAATTAATCAAGTCAGATTCCAACTAACAATGGAAAATGAAATTATTAAAAGTCAGTCAGTGATCTAAAAAAAAAAGGATTGGCATACAATTTGGTTAAAAAACTGTTCCCTACTCTATGGTAACTCATAAACCCTTTAGGTGTAGGGGGTATGGATTATGTAACTTTAATTGGCTAGTAGAATTTACCCCATGGTCAACAAGTTTCTAAATCTCTGTTTATTCTCAGGGATATACTTCTAATTACATCCTCACAGACTCTTGTCTAAGCTATATAAATGACTTCCTGTGGTTTTTTTTTTTTTTTTTTCTCCAATAAGGATGTTTGATTGTTATATCCTAATGAATCTAATCTTTTTTTATATAACATGACTTATTTATGTCAATCGGATGTATTTTGTATGATTGTGTGTATGTATTTTTTGTCTATGAATTGTCTTGTAATATCAAAACAAAATTTATGAATAAAAAGGATTATAAATTAAAAAAAGTTAAATGACTACTAAAAAGCACAAAATGGCAAGCACCCGAAAAAAGAAAAAAAACTTGAAAATAAAAGAGAAAAAGACCTTTCCTTTTTTTACCAAACCCACCAGGTAATAAGTCAAACCTGGAGGAACCCCTACTCTCAAACAATCCACTAGAGGAAGGCACTAATAAAGGACAAATGGATGAAAATCAAGAGTCAAGAGAAGGAATAAATGAATATGACATTTACTAAGACACAATTTGGGAAACTTAGAGAAGAAATCCAGATGAATACTTTGGACATTAAGAAAGAATTGTAGACTCTGAATATATGAATACAAGGAATAGTAGAAAAACTAAATGGGTTCGATCAAAAGGAGAAAATCCACAAAGAAGAACACCTGGCGCTGGAAAAAAAGATGGCAGACATGGAGAATAAATTGATAGAGCTGGAGGACCAGTTAAAACAACTTAAGAATCACAGGAATATCAGAACAAATAAATGCAAAACGTCTAGAGCAATACATAGAGGAGTTCATTAAACATTTGAAAGTGGAATGGGGTGCCACAATCCCTATGATGGAGAGATGGCACAAAGTGAATAAGCCTAAGGGGGTCCAAGACCACCTCCCAAGAGATGTACTAAGATGCTGTGCCTCTTTTAAATTTAAGACGCAAATATTGAGAGCCATAAGACCCAATGGATGTGCAGAAGCATACTAAACACTGAAAATGTTTAAGTATTTGTCATGGCCAACCAGACAAAAGAGGAAGACCTTTTCTGATGGCACATTAATCTTGAGACAGAACAGTATTAATTACCAATGGGGGTTCCCCACGTAAATTCTCACATCGCATTAAGGGAAGATCTCCCCCATCAATCGGGCATATGATCTAAAAAGCTGGCTAAACGAAAACAAAATTTGAAGTAGCTCCAATCATTAGATAAATAGTGAGGTCCCAATTATCTAAAATAAATGGGCACTAAGGGCATTCAACCTCTTAAGGAGGAAAAACTTAAATAAGTATGTTTAAAAAACAAGATGATCCACGGACTATATATATATTTTTTTATTTTTGATTTTTGCTTTTTGCAACCAATTGCACAAAGGGGATAAGGGAATAATACAAGTAATAGGTAAAACCAGGAATATTGGGTTAACAAAGTAATGACAAAAATAGAAAGTGTTAGGAAACTGATTAAGAAGGCACATAGTAATACAACCAAAGTTATTTATTTATTTTTTTTAAATACAACCAAAGTGAAAATAAATTACCTCTACAAAAAGGGTCACATTATTAGATTAAAACAGAATAAAGTATACTAAGCAAGGTAAAATGAAGAGATAGATATACAGGAAATACACAATTACACAGGGAGGAATAAGAAAAAGAAACCACACTATTTATTAGAGAGGTATGATTAAGAATAACAATGAGGAAGTGGAATAAGATAAAGTAAATATAATTACACGAGGATTGAGTTAATAATAAGTTAATAGGTCATTGGGTTTTAGATTTATAGGGTCTTTCCTTGTTTCTACCGCTTCTTTACATAATACATTATTTGGTTAAAGTTACCCGTTCTCTTTTACTTTTCTTTGTTTTGTTTTTTTGTAGTGCCTTAAGGTAGGCTTGCCCTAAATCGCCTACTCTCAGTACGCTTTTCCCACATGACAATTGTGACCTATATCTCAGTAATGTTGTTCATTACTCAAGATCCTGTATGGTGTTTTTTTTGCGATACATCAGGTTTGTCTCAGGTTGATTCCAACGTTCAGGATGAGTTTGTCTTATTTTTATGTTACCACTAATAAAGACTGTTTTTTTTGTTTTTATCATATCTAAGACAACTTTTCTAGAGAGAGAGAGTGTCTCGAGAACCGAAAAGAAACTATAAATTAAGTTGACCTCAATAAATGCCGGGGGATAAACCCACCATGTAAAAGGTCTATAATCTCAGATTACTTGATAAAAAATTCGATACAAATCTGTGCACTACAAGAAACCCATTGGACGAGATCCAACAAAATATAATACGTTCAACAAAATACTCCATCATCATAAGTGCAGCATTAGAAAATAAAAAAGAGGTGTAGCAGTTATGTTTGCAAAAAATGTTTTCCTAAACATTAAATATAAAAAACTAGACCCAGATGGCTGATATATTTTTTTAATATGTGAAATAAACAACAAGCTATTTACACTAGCTAACATCTACACACCAAACATAGCCACAACAAATTTTATTTCAAATGCATTTAAGAACATAGAGCAGCTCAAACAGAGGTTAGTACTAATTATGGGGGACTTTATTAGTGTTTTAAAACAGTAAAACATATCACAATAATGATATCATCAGTGAAAGTGCCGTTTGTGTGTGAAAACTCTAATTGTGTAGTTGACCCTTTGAAAGATAGAAAGAGCCAGAAGGACAGGACAAGTAGGAAAACAACTGAGAATAGAATGCAAAACTTAATACATACTTATAATTTAGGAGATATATGGAGGACATTCCATATCTCCAACTTAGACTACACATGCTATTCAAAAACATTCAACACTTACTCTAGGATCTTATTCTGGGAAATGTGACCATGCTATATATAAAGATGTTTAGAGCGAATATTGTCCCCATCCCAAAGGCAGATAAAGACCCAGAACTGATTGGCAATTATAGACCCATTTCACTAATTAGTACCGATATCAAAATATTATCCTCTATTCTTGCTGACAGAATTAAAATAGTTAAACAGTAGTTAATTAATAATAACCAAGTAGGTTTTATACCTGGGAAATAATAAATAATAATACAACTCAGAAAAATAATAAACATACTAGAAGAAACAGAGAACAATGGAACCCCTCTAATGTTACTGTCAATAGACACAGAGAAAGCGTTTGACAGGGTTGGATGGGGATTCATGTTCGCTATCTTAAAACAAATTGGAATCGCTGGACCAATAATACAAGCCATGTATGCTCTCTACAGTTCTCCATCAGCAAAGGTAACAGGGTCGGGTTTTACATCACAAAATTTAAATTTTAAGAACTGGACTAGACAAGGGTGCCCTCCATCCCCTTTATTGTATATAATGGTGCTAGAACCCCTTGCAATTTCAATAAGACAAAACAAAAAAAATCAAAGCTTTTACTAATGCTGTAGGACAAAAAAAATTAAATATTTATGCAGATGATATCTCACTAACATTAGAAGAATCAAAATTTCAGTCCCAGACCTTCTAAAAGAGATAAATAAATACTCTAAAGCTACAGGATACAAAATAAATCTGCGAGAGAATCAGGGGCCACAGGTAAAGTATCCAACTTGCCTATCGTGATGGTAAGTTGGACAAACCTGTGGCCAGACATTTCCTAGAGAACCAACATCAGCTCTCCTCTTTAAGATGTGTGGCAATAGATCATGTTCCCATAGCAGCAAGAGGTTGTGATAGAGGAAAATCTTTGTTGCAACATGAAATATTTTGAATACTGGAATTGAACACATTATCCCCCAAAGGTCTAAATTAAAAAAGTTCCTTTGCCTCCTCCCTTTAAGACTTTGATTAGAACTTTATCCATGATGTTGTTAAACCCCTTATGTTGAAGATATGTTTTTGCAGTTTTTAAATATTTTATCACTTTCTTATATGTATCTTAAAATCTTGTTAGCACTACTACACTACTAAGACATTCACTTAACATCCCATCATATTTTTACTTATCATCCCATCCTATTTTCACCTATTAGATATATTGCACTTTAACAATTTTTCTATTGTTCCCTATAATATTTAAGGATAAATCACATAGCACTTTAAAAATTATTCGTATAACCTATAATACTTATATGCACTTTATATGAGGATACACTTTACACGAGACTCGAAATTAGCTCCTAATTATATCACATTTGCACTTTAGTTATAGCTAGCATTTTTCTTACACTTTTTGCACTTCTCAAACATCCTGTAATTTAATTTATTACTACCCAATAAGGACAACAAGATAGTGTTGTCATATATGTTTTGCTATATTTTGCTATAACAAAAGTTTTTTTCTTTGATTGTATTAGGTGGGTATATGGGACGGTTCAGCTTTGGTCTCCATATCTATATTAATTTTCATTAACTTTGAAGAAAATACGCAATATATATTATATCTGCATGATGTTTACTTTTATGCAATTTCCTCCCCTGGTCGTCGCGTTCCGGTAGCCATGGAAACGCACCAAAAGCCACATCAGCTCAGAGGAGGTAATCTCCCAATGGCAGCAGAACACGGAGGAATAGCCAATGGCTGCGATGCGTTGGAGGTTCCCTCGGCAATGTGACATACCGGAGCATGGGGATTGGTCCTTACCTAAACCTCTGATGTGAGGGTAACCCTTGGGGTAGCGCACATGCGCAGTGGCGCCAGGAGAATGCCAATCAATGAATGAAATGGAGAACAGCTGATTTGGCAAATGTGTATACGATATCAGCCCTAAATAAAGCCTCTTACTGTGTAGTATGTTTTATGTGTCCTGATGAAAGCTCCGGTGAGGGGCTGAAACATTGAAACACCAAAGTGCCGGTATTTTTATATATGCGGAAACCTCATTCCATGTAAAAGTTTTAATCATCCGCATACTGGACAAGTTTTCAAGATCCAACACAGAATCAGTTGCCGCATGGATTTCGTCATTTATAAATTGTCCTGTCCATACGGCCTTAACTATATGGGCAAAACAGAAACAGCATTGTGTGAGAGAATAAGAGGACACCAATCTAGCATCCATCTGGCTTATGGGGACAATAAGTCTGATAAACCCGTTGCCCGACACTTCCTTGAGAAAGGACATGCGCTTGCATCACTGAAATGTGTGGCGATTGACCACCTGCCTGCCTCAAGACGAGGAGGGAATAGACAGGAATTACCACTACAGAGAGATACGTGGTGGATCCAAAAATTGGGCATCCTCGCCCCTAATGGACTGAACGAGAAATTATCATACATATCCTTTATTTAATAGATAGTCACAGAACTTAGAAATAAGTAATGCCCTGGGCAGGGATACCTGATAATGTGATTAATTAAATTGACGTGTTTTTACAAGTTCTGTCTGCAGAAATAGATTTTCTGTCTGCAGAGGTTCTATTTTCTTTCATGATTTCTGATAATTTTTTTCATTGCTCAAATTGGTTTTAATCATATTAGCACTGATTTGCAAATCAATTACACACTTTCCTAGCAGGCATTCTTGATGAATATGCATATGCTTATTACCAAAGCCTATATATATATATTTTCTATGGTCATGGGACTCAATTACTAAAATATAACTACAGGTTCTCTTTTCACTATTTTTGTTTTTGGGCACCATGAGCACTTTGTTGCACTAGGTATATATGAGACTAGTGGCACTACTTTCTCTTTAAATGCACCTAACAGGGACTAGAGGTCCGGCTAAATTATATTAGATTTATTTCTACATACATGTAGATTTTTCATTGGCACTATGTTCACTTAATCCATCCATCTATTGGATAGCACTTTATTACTATAGAATAGAGATGTCCCAAATAGTTCGCTGGCGAATAGTTCCTGGTGAACATAGCTTGTTCGCGTTCGCCACGGCGGGCGAACATATGCGATGTTCAGTCCGCCTCCTATTCGTCAACATTGAGTAAACTTTGACCCTGTACCTCACAGTCAGCAGACACATTCCAGCCAATCAGCAGCAGACCCTCCCAGACCCTTCCACCTCCTGGACAGCATCCATTTTAGATTCATTCGGAAGCTGCATTCTTAGTGAGAGGAGGGACAGTGTAGCTGCTGCTGATTTAATAGGGAAATCAATAGCTAGGCTACTGTATTCAGTGTCCACTACAGTCCTGAAGGACTCATCTGATCTCTGCTGTAAGGACAGAACCCCATAAAGCCCTTTTTAGGGCTAGAACATCAGTCTGCTTTTCTTCTTTTTTTCCCTGTGTAATCTAATTGCAGTTGCCTGCCTGCCAGCGTGTGTGTCAGGCTCACAGCGTATACTGTGCCCACTTGCCCAGTGCCACCACTCATATCTGGTGTCACAATAGCTTGCATTTAAAAAAAACAAACTTTTTTGACTGTAATATAATAGCAGTCAGTTTCCTTCCCACGTGTGCGTTTCAGGGCCTGCCAGGGCACAGTGTCACACAGGTGCAACTCATATCTGGTGTAACAGTAGTGTACATTAAAAAAAAAAATAGAAATTTGACTGTGAAATAATAGCAGTCAGTTTCCTTCACACGTGTGCGTTTCAGGACCTGCCAGGGCACAGTGTCACACCAGTGCAACTCATATCTGGTGTAACAGTAGTGTACATTTAAAAATAAAAAAATTGACTGTAATAGATTGAATAGCAGTTAGTTGTCTGCAAGCGTGTGTGTCAGGCCTACAGCGTCTACTCTGTCAACTTCTGCCAGTGCACAGTGCCACTCATATCTGTTGTCACAGTAGCTTGCAAGCATAGTACCACTAATCAAAAAAAAAATGACAGGCAGAGGCAGGCCACCCCGGAGGGGCCGTCGTGGTCATGGTGCTGTGATTCCCTTTGGCCCTAGAATAATGCCCAGTGTTCAAAGGCCACGTACCCTGAACTCGAAAAGTTCTGAGGACCTAGTTGACTGGCTAACACAGGACACCCAATCTTCTACAGCTTCCTCTTGGAACCTTGACGCACCATCCTCCTCCAGCTTAGCTTCGGGCACCTCTCATGTTACCAGGTCCCCCTCTATTGGTATTTATGGCCCCCACCCACCGCTCAGGGGTGGGGGCCAGGGGGGAGGACATTAGGACCCCCCAATTTGTGTTTAGGGCCCCCACCCACTGCTCAGGGGTGGGGGCAAGGGCGAGAACATTATGTCCCCCCTTATTCTTGTTTAGGGCCCCCACCCACCGCTCAGGTGGGTGGGTGCCATCACTATTGGGGCCAGAAAGAGTTCCTGTGGGTTTTAAAATTTGCCTGCTATTGAAGTCTATGGCGGTTCGCCGGGTTCGCCCGTTCGCGAACATTTTCGGAAGTTCGCGCTCGGCGTTCGTGAATGGAAAATTTCATGTTGGCGACATCACTCCCTACAGGTGATTGGACAGGAGAGTAGAACCAGTGGGACCACAGAGGAAGGGTAACACCCTTGAAACCAACAATGGACTCAGGGATTTGCCCTATTTAAAGGGACTCTTGGGTGTGGAAGTTAGGCTGTTTTTATTACAACTATTTGATATTTGTTCTGATTTTATGGTCTCTGAAGAAGTGTGGAACAAAGTGTGGAATGAAACGTGTTAGACCTATATTATTGCTTTATTTATAGCATTATTCTAGGTGTTTTACACCATTTTAATTCAATAGCCCCATTTTTTCAATCATCCTCCTTCTGGAGTCCTGCTTTCCTTTTTCATCCGCAGACTGAAGAGAGGGATCCTCAGCCCCCCAACAATATTGGGGGAGGCACCCATTGAGCGCATAATACGTCTACATCTTGTGAGTGCATCTATTTTCAGCGCACAGTTTATTGTTTAAATTGTATCACACTATTTTCTGTTTATGTTCTTTTTAGATTTAACAGCTGTATCCCGTATGTCTTTTGCTTGTATTCTGGTTTAACAACATCACTACCTAGGAGGTGATCTCAGGGAGGCTGTCTATTTGATTCATTTAGATAAGTATATTGTATACTTACCTTGCACTATTTCCACATTATTGTGGTGATAGTATTGTCTTGTTTACATAACCATGTTTGCATGTCAGCACACTAATTGAGCCACTTTTTCCTGCTGTTCTGGTGGTCTAAATGACTTTCTTAATCTCTTTTGGTATTAATATTTGGCCGTGCTGAACAGTGCATGGAATAAATTCTGGCGACTAAAATTATTATTATTTTGTTTCAGAAGAACTGAAATTGTTTCCACTGCACATTTATTTATCTCTCTGACATGAGGTTTCAGTAGAAATAGACTTTGTCACAGAATCATCATATGTTTTCTATCAACTTGTTTGAAATAATGTTTAAAAACCTACCGTATATACTCGAGTATAATTCTGTAATTCATTTTTTGTGCTGAAAACCCCCAACTCGACTTATACTCGAGTTAATGTCTGTATTATGGCAACTTACATTGCCATAATACAGACAAGGACCGCCGGTGTCAGGCCTTAAGCCTCCCGATGTCTCCTCATACTTCCGGGTTTGACGGAGCTTAGCCACACCACCATTGCCGCGGTCTGCTATTTAATGCGACCGCACCAGCTGATAGACGCTGGATTATTGAAACGCGTACCGCGCCAAACTCACCGGCTCACATACCTCACTGAGACGACCACTCGCTACTAGACCGGACTGGAGGAATATTCAAGTCCCCATCATCTCTCCTCATCACCGACAACTACCAGCACTCTCGGCAACCATTCACTGAAGCAACCGCCTCTGAGGAGAGCTGGGGACACAATCCCTCTACTTCTATAAGTTAAGTAACTTACAGTCTCTGAGTTAAGAGCTAACAATGCTAAAGATTTATTTCAACTTACTAAAGTCTGCTATCAAGTTGTCCAGCAATCCTGCTACAGCTTTCCTCAAATCAAGTATTATTCAAGTTCAGCTGTACCTGTCTTGCTACAGATAATCTTATTTCTGCATACTAAACTCTGCTATCAATTTGTCCAGCAATCCTGCTACAGCTTTCCTCAAATCAAGTATTATTCAAGTTCAGCTGTACCTGTCTTGCTACAGATAATCTTATTTCTGCATACTAAAGTCTGCTATCAAGTTGTCCAGCAATCCTGCTACAGCTTTCCTCAAATCAAGTATTATTCAAGTTCAGCTGTACCTGTCTTGCTACAGATAATCTTATTTCTTCATACTAAAGTCTGCTGTTAAGTTGTTCAGCAAGCCTGCTACAGCATCCCTCAAAACAAGTACTATTTAAGTTTTGCTGCACCATTCTTGCTACTGATAATTCCAATGTATTTAATCTCTTATAATTTGAACTGTTAACAAGAATAACGGACTCTAATGAATTCTGAACCTTGTCAATGCTAAATGAAACAAACCGTTTATTATTTAAAGAAACAGTAATTGTAATTCTGGAACTGAAGTCTCAGTTCCATCTAAGTGTCTTAATAAAAGAT